>NC_039268.1:11004416-11229416 GCF_003368295.1 Carassius auratus | reverse complement strand
TGAATGATAGTTTTTTTAGAGATTCTTTTAAATATTTTTGGCAGAATTATAGAAAATCAAAGACTAATTTTAGATCAATACAACAGTGGTGGGACATTGGTAAAGTTAAAATTAGACAGTTTTGTCAACAATACACTCGCAACGTCACTATAGATTTTAAAAGATCTCTGGAAACTTTGGAGAATGAATTAAGTGAGTGTCAAAAAATAGCTGAATCAACTGGGACAAGTAATCATTGGGAACTATTTTTTAAAAAGAAAGCTCAGTTAGCGGATCTGCTGGAATACAGAACACAGGGCGCATTGGTCAGATCAAGATTCCAAAATATAAATCATATGGATGCACCGTCAAAATTTTTTTTCTGTTTAGAGAAAAAAAATGGGCAGAAGAGATTGGTTAAAGCCTTGCGATCGGAAGAGGGTCAATTTTTGTTGAACCCTAGTGATATAAGAAAGAGAGCAGTTGATTTTTACAAAGATTTGTATAGAAGTGAGTGTGTAATAGAAGGTGATGAGGACAGTAATTTTTTTAATTCCCTACCAAAGATGTCAGAAGAAGGTAATGTGGCTCTTTCAGGTGGGCTTAGTCTGGGAGAGTTATATAAGGCCCTTCATGACATGGAGTCGGGAAAAGCTCCTGGGATTGACGGCCTTCCAATTGACTTTTACAAGTCCTTCTGGGCAGAGATGGGAGCGGATTTGTTACAGGTGCTGAGTGATAGTCTGGCAAAAGGTATGTTGCCGTTGAGCTGCAGGAGAGCAGTGATAACGCTAATACCAAAGAAAGGAGACTTGACAGACATAAAGAACTGGCGCCCTGTATCACTTCTTTGTTGTGATTATAAACTGCTCTCTAAGGCTTTGGCAAACAGATTGGCCGAAGTAATAAGGCAAGTAATACATCCAGACCAGTCTTACTGTATTCCGCGCAGATCCATTGTTGATAACATCTCTTTAGTTCGAGATGCTTTCGAGGTGTCAAAATTGCTGGATTTGGATTTTGGAATGATTACACTGGACCAAGAGAAAGCTTTTGATAGGGTTGAGCACCCCTATTTGTGGAAAACTTTAGCAGCGTTTGGTTTAAAAAAAGATTTTATTATGATGGTCCAGGTACTCTATAGTGAAATTGAAAGTGTATTGAAGATTAATGGCGGTTTATGTGCTCCATTTCAGGTTAAAAGAGGTGTAAGACAAGGGTGCTCTCTATCTGGAATGTTGTATGCCTTGGCCATCGAACCTTTATTACAAAAAATAAGGGAAAAAATCGATGGATTACATTTGCCTAACTGTAGAAAAAATATATGTTTATCTGCTTATGCTGACGATGTAATGGTGTTTGTAAGTGGACAAAAAGATGTGCAAAGTTTATTTAATCTGATTAATGATTTCACTGTTGTATCTTCGGCAAAAGTGAATTGGAAGAAATGTGAAACACTTTTGGTTGGTAAATGGAAAAATGGTAAACCAAAAATACCAGAAGGTTTGGTCTGGGGTGAAGGTGGTTTAAAATATTTGGGAGTTTTTTTAGGTGATGACACGACTCAACAAAAGAATTGGGAAGGAGTTGTTGAAAAAATCAAAGGACGTTTGGAAAAATGGAAGTGGCTGCTCCCTAAAATGTCATATAGAGGACGCATTCTTGTGATCAACAACCTGGTCGCGTCTTCACTGTGGCATAAGTTGGCGTGTGTTGATCCTCCTCCTCAACTTCTAATGAAAATACAAGCGATTATTGTAGACTTTTTCTGGGATAAATTACACTGGATTCGGCAGAGTGTTCTTTACCTACCGAAAGAAGAAGGAGGACAAGGGCTGATTCATTTACAGAGCAGAACTGCTGCTTTTCGTTTGCAGTTTCTGCAGAGACTTATAGACGGTGCATCAGATGTCAGCTGGAGGGTAATGGCCCACATAGTCTTGCAAAGCTTTGGAGGTCTCGGACTAAACAAACATCTGTTTCTACTAAACCCTTTAAAAATGGACTTGTCTGTTTTTCCACCTTTTTATAAGAGTCTTTTTAAAGTTTGGAGTCTCTTTTATATTCAGAAATCTGAAAACCCGTACTCACTTCACTGGCTTCTGGAGGAACCTTTAATTCTTGGGGCTCGGCTCGATGTGAATGACAATAATTGTGGTTTTAAGCTTAAAGAATCAAAAGTGATTATTTTAAGACATTTGCTGGACATAGCTGGAGAGAAATTGGACAATGCTGTTAAAGTAGCTGATTTTTTAGGCATTAAATCTGTTCGATTAGTTGCAATGTTTTTAGCTAAGTTAAAGTCTATCCTCACAACAGAAGAGGTTTTAATGTTGAAAGATTATTTTTCTGGAGTGTCCATTCCTGATGAAAGTGATTTTTTCCCTTGTTTGATGATCTCACCAAAGTTGGATGGTTTTAATGGTTTTCCTTTTAAAACTTGGGACTCCCAGTGGTTGGACGTAATATCTACTAGAGGAAAAATACTGTATGGAGCCTGTGTAATGGGTTTTAATAAGAATCATTTGGCAAGAAAAACAGATACACCATGGAGATCTTTTTTTTGCTTAAAGGAAAATGAAAAACCAGAATGGAGAGTACTATATAAACCGCCATTATCAAAAAAGGTTGGGGATTTGCAATGGAGAATTCTTCATGGAATTTTAGCGGTTAATTCTTTTGTTTCGATTTTAAATGTGGAAGTTAATGATGATTGTCCCTTCTGTTTACAAAGAGAAACAATTTTTCATGCATTCGTACAATGTGCTAGATTAATACCTTTATTTGTTTTTTTAGAAAAATGTTTTTGTGGTTTTAATGAATTGTTTACGGAAACTGTGTTTATTTTGGGGTTTAAATATAGTAAAAAAAATAAGTACATTTGTCAGTTACTGAATTTTATAATTGGGTATGCAAAAATGGCAATATATATTACTAGAAGGGATAAAATTGAACAGAAACATGGGCAAAACATCATTGACACTTTTTTAACATTGGTAAAATCAAGAGTGCTGATTGATTACAAGTTTTATAAAAATATGAATGATCTGTTTACTTTTGAGAAGATTTGGTGTTGCAAGGGAGTTTTGTGTACCATTTTTGAAGATGATTTAATTTTTTTTCCGTAATTTGTTTTTTTCCTGTTGGCAGTTTGTTATTGTTTGTGTGTATTAAGATGATTGTGAATTAAAGTTATTTTTCAAATTCAATTCTCTCTCTCTCTCTCTCTCTCTCTCTCTCTCTCTCTCTCTCTCTCTCTCTCTCTCTCTCTCTCTCTCTCTCTCTCTCTCTGTTGGTATCAGGTCCACAAGGTGATGATCTGATTCCAGCACTTGCCAGACAGGAGTCTCCAAGAGGATATCCCTCTCATTTCACACACGCACACGCTGCAGATGCAGACACACAACACTCGACATCACTAGAACCTTTCCCAGGAGAACCGGATGAAAAAGGAGAGAAGATAACTGCTATACTGAGACGAATGAGAGAGGGATAGCAAGGACAACAGAAAGGGTGAGATAACAAAAAGAGAACAAGAAAAACAACGTTTAAAAGTTTTAGCTTTTTGTAGAAGCAATCAAAATTATACATGTAGCTTCTTTTCTTCCAATGAATGGTGAGCTGAGCATTCAGAAGGTCAGAAGGGTTCAAAAGGGCAGAAAATAAAGCTGTATTTCAAAGAACTGCTCCAACTGTTGCACTACAGTCCAAGTGATATTCTTAATGCATAATCTTTCACTCCAGTAAACTTAATTGCTACAACCGGATGACTGGGTCATTAACCAGATAACCTAATCAGTCTGATTCATGAACAAATCATTCAGACTGGCTTAGTGAACCAGATCAGCTGGTTGACTGAAAGGATCCTGCATTTCTGAATCAGACATCTCTATTTCTCTCATCTAAAGGAATGCTAGTGTATAAATGAAGACAGTTTTGTAGCCTGTTTTAACAGATGGCTATTGTATATGGACTACTGTTTTAACCTTGAAAGCACCAGTCCCTTTTGTAATTGCATGGAGCGACCAGGGAATTTATTTAAACGTTCTTCCTTTTTGTTGCACAGCCAACGTCATACAGGTTTGGAAGGGCATGAGGGTGAGTATAACATGACAGAATATTCACTTTTGACAGAATAATCATAAATCGGTCTGAGAGGGCACTGGAAAGAAGAGGATGAAAAAGACCTGATAGAGAGAGAAAGAAAAAGGCAGAGAACGAGAGTGCAAACAGAATTGTCCTCATCGTTCAGATCTTGCCAGTACATTCCCTCAGGTTACGAGAAAGCTAGAGAAGAGAGGAAAACAGAGACTCGCGGACACAAAAGCTAATGCAATGTTTTGCTTTCTTTTGTTTTTATTGTCTGACATTTTTTCCTTCCCCTTGTTTTTTGCCCTACTCTGAACAGGAGCTGCACCTTTGACAGACATTGATTTTTGGAAGAACAGACAGATGAGTCCCACTGTAGGAATGCAGCCAGGAAAGCGAGAGAGGAAAGGGATATGGGAGACAACAGGGAGTGAGACAGAGTTTGTTTGGTGAAAGCAAGACAGATCATCCAGAATGGAGGATCATTAATGCTAGGTACCGGCGTATAAACACAAGGATATGGAATAGTTCAAAACTGAGGTGAAAGTTCAAACAAGGTCACCTCTATTTTTTTCTTAAATTACTATAAAGGGCATTTTGGGCTTCAAAACCGATGCATCAGCTAGAAAAGAGGTCTTCAAGGCCAAGAACCTTTGGAGGATAAAGATCCAAGGATCCCGTTAAACTGTGTGCTGGATTTTATCCTTACCTATAATATACATTACATATGATGCTTACAATGAATGTTTTAAAAACTTTTCAACACTGATGTTATAACTTCAACCTCAGAAGGACAATTAAACATTTAGCATAAAATAAGCTTCGTAACTGCAGCTTTGATGGAAGTTAAATTTATACTGGGTTTCTGTTAAGAGCATATTTTCATTTTCAAATGAAACCTTTTGGATAGAAAAATAATTGGTCACCACAGTGACACCACGGTAATTTTAGTTATTTATTCTTAAAAAAAAAAAAAATACTACTTTCTTAATAATGTTAAAATTGTCTTCTTGTAAATAGCCTACTATGACATTATTATCATGGCTATATATACAGTTGCTTCTCAATAAATTAGAATGTTGTGGAAAAGTTCATTTCAGTAATTCAACTCAAACTGTGAATCCCGTGTATTAAATAAATTCAATGCACACAGACTGAAGTAGTTTAAGTCTTTGGTTCTTTTAATAAGGATGATTTTGGCTCACATTTAACAAAACCCACCAATTCACTCTCTCAACCAATTAGAATACTTCATAAGACAAAAAGAAAATTGTCATTTGTCTGCCTTCCGGAAAGAATGTTAATTTACTGTAAACATACTCAATACTTGGTAGGGGCTCATTTTGCTTTAATTACTGCCTCAATTCAGCGTGGCATGGAGGTGATCAGTTTGTGGCACTGCTGAGGTGGTATGGAAGCCCAGGTTTCTTTGACAGAGGCCTTTAGCTCATCAGCATTTTTTGGTCTTTTGTTTCTCATCTTCTTCATGACAATATCCCATAGATTCTCTATGGGGTTCAGGTCTGGTGAGTTTGCTGGCTAAATCCTCACAGACTGTGGAAACGTAACACTGGACTTCAAGCAACTTGGGCTAGGAGTTTCTCTACCCTTCCTCCAGACTCTAGGACCTTGGTTTCCAAATGAAATACAAAACTTGATCATTTTGAAAAACATTTGATAAGAGCACTTGGGAACACTGGGCAACAGTCCAGTTCTTCTTCTCCATAGCCTAGGTAAGACGCCTCTGACGCTGTCTGTGGTTCAGCAAATTCCTCGATATGTCTGTGTGTGGTGGCTCTTGATGCCTTGACCCCAGCCTCAGAACATTCCTTGTGAAGTTCACTCAAATTCTTGAAATTATTTTGCTTGACAATCCTTATAAGGCTGCGGTTCTCTCGGTAAGTTGTGCATCTTTTTCTTCAACATGTTTTTCTTCCATTCAACGTTCTGTTAACATGCTTGGATGCAGCACTCTGTGAACAGCCAGCTTCTTTGGAAATGAATGTTTGTGGCTTACCCTCCTTGTGAAGGGTGTCAATGATTGCCTTCTGGACAACTGTCAGATCAGCAGTCTTCCCCATGATTGTGTAGCCTAGTGAACCAAACTAAGAGACCATTTTGAAGGCTCAGGAAATCTTTACAGGTGTTTTGAATTGATATGCTGATTGGCATGTCACCATATTCTAATTTGGTGAGATTGGAATGATGAACTGGTGCTTTTTTGTTAAATGTGAGCCAAAACCATCACAATTAAAAGAACCAAAGACTTAAAACTATTTCATTTTGTGTACACTGAATTTTTTTAATACACAAGTTTCACAGTTTGAGTTGAATTACTGAAATAAATGAACTTTTCCACGACATTCTAATTTATTGAGATATACCTAATTTTTATTATTATTATTATGCCACTGCTGTTGTATACCTGTGCAAAACTATGCTCACAGATTATCTGTGGTTGTTTGTGTGCCGCTATGCAGTTGCTAGGGCATCTATAGTTTACTAGTTGCTTACTGCCCAGGGGCTTTGTCTACCTTGTTCAGTGCAAGTCTATGAATTTTTGCAAAAAAAAAAAAAAAAAAAAAAAAAAAAAAAAATTCACAGACCACTTCATCCTACAACAAACCCCAAAACCTTTAAGCAGTGGTGCTTGCTTTAGCATAAAAACAATGTTAAGAAAACCTGGACATCTGAAGTCATATCATAAACGCATTATCTGATATGAGAGTGACCTGCAGAAGTCAGACACACACACACACACACACACACACCAAAAGGGCATCATGGATTAATAATTATTCTGTTACCAAGTTCTGATATTATCAGTTTATTTCCTCTATTTGTGACATTCACCATCTAGGATAGGGGCCAAAAAATTTTCACCAGTCTTTCTTTTGGCTGCACATTATATTTTGAGTTCTCAGGAAAAGATGAATATTGTCCAAGTTTCTCATCTCTGAAGACCTACTGAACCTGTTCCAAAACTTATACTGCTCAAGTCCACAAGTTACTTTCAGAACTAAATTTAAACTCAACTCCACACAATTGAACGTGTCTTACCTGACAGCAACACGCATACCATCCTGCTACTGTCATCTCAGTATCGATTGGTCATATGGCAATTCTCCGTCAGCCCCTTCCTGTCATCTGCAGATGCCTCTCCTGACACACAAAAAGATAAAATATGTACCATCTCTGCTTAAGCTCAAATGTCTTTTTTGTACACAAAAGTAGAGCAAGCTCCTTACAGCTGTGTGGGAATCATTGTAATGAGTCCATCTGGATAGCAGACACAAGGCTGCAGGGTGAACAAGGACTGCAGATTGAGAAAACACACACGATCAAGTACGTGCACACAAACACACACTACATAGCTATCAAACACCCATAGGTCTGCTTGAGAGCATGCTCAGTTATCAATCACACACACGTCTGTAATAGCGCAGACAAACAAATGTCAGAGCTGACAGCGGCATGGCCAGGTTACTCATCCATCAGAAAAATAATGCACTGCTTCATGGATCAGATACCTGGACGAGAACCCTTCAGTGGTTCTCACAACTGGAAATCTACAGCATTTGAGATTCCTGATGGGTTCATGATCTTAAAGCTGGATTTATTCACATTTAGCTGCATGTATAACAGCTCATAATCATTAGCTGCCTCAGATAAATGTAGAATGTACAGCTATCTATCTGTCTATATACAGACACACAGTATAATTCATATACACATATATTAACCATTCAGAATAAGACCTGTAAGATGCATTATTTAATGTTTTTTTTGTTAGCAGCATAGCTTAACTTGTATTTAAATACATATCAAATTAATTAACTACATTTTATATATATTTTTTTTTCTTAACATTTTGCAACCAAGACTGAGACAACATGAGACTTTAAGTAGACTACCCACACCTTTTATTTTCATTTGCAAAAAAAAAAAAAAGAAACAAGAAAAAAACATAGTTTATCAATATATGCTATTTTAACCTCCAAAAAAGAAAGGTTATCGGAAAGAAAGAAATAATCTACAGAGTAAAAAATAATCAGAGAAAGGGGTCTACTTTAATAACAGATTGATAGAGAGAGAGAAAACACTCGACATGCAAAATTCAAGTCTATTTGAGCTCTGTACAAGCAGACATAAAACACAAACCCTTCTACTCAAAGACCCAGGGGAAGCTGAGAGACAGTTTTGCATACGAGAGCAGACTCACAGCTCCCATGTGGCATTGACAGAGCGCCATCTGCTGGTGACAGCAAACAAGCCATGACCTCCCATCAGTTACACAAACTGCCACTGATTGATAACTGAAAATTAGTGAAAATAATACAACGGCTAAATAATATATTACACTAACATATAATCAATAGATTTAAATTATCCAAGCAACTTACCCTGCTCCAAAATACTGATTTTGAAAATAGAACTGATTGGATATTCTTTTAGTAGGCTTTTGTGCCTGTGCTACATGAACAGGATCATCGGCGAACTTGAACTTTCTTGAGATTTTTCTGACTTCTTATACTGGCCCTGGGTGACCCAAATATGCTGACAGGTCAATTAATCCATATTCAAACACCAGCCTCAAGCCTTGGTGGGTCTCATTCACTAATAATTGATTACAAGTGTTCTCACTTGTGTATATACGTGCATAAATGTGTCCTTACCTTCGTTTGAAATGTTTGATGAATATGGATTATTTTGAACGAGGGAACTCGTGCCCGCCGTTATTAATTAGCAAAACGTAGGCATCGCTAAGGCCTCGAGCACAGAATGATTTTGTCTGGAACTGCCAGCCAGGGAGTTGAAAGTAACTTTAGTGGGAGTTAACTGGATAAATGTTGGTTATTGTTACTCTGTAGTTTTCTAGAATAACGTTGGGTAGTTAATAAACTTCTCACACAAACATTCCGATTAGAATAGGCGGGGCTGGTAGATACCATATTCTGATTGGCTCAGTATACCAGTCTTGGGAAATGATTGGTTTAGAGAGGCCAAATAGGTTTGATCAGCAGCATCTTCCTTCATTTAAAAGACAAGATAGACAAAATAATTATTCACAAAATAATCTATACACCATATGCAAGGTAACATTATTCATTTTGTATTTTAATTAGGATTTTAATTATTTTATTTAATTAGGAACATCATTTAATTATATCATATTGATTACAAAGATATAGTCTTTTTTTACTGGCTTGAAAAGAAATGTAAAGGACAACTGGCCTTCTTTCAGAAAAATCCAACAACAAATCGATGCAACAAGACGCATGTTATATCAAGGTGTAAACAGCAATCTATTTTGCCTGACACAAAGACAGATGTTAATACCAGGTGTAAACAGGGCCTCTGTCCTCTCACTGTCCCTGTTTTTGCTTCCATCCTCTCACTACGTCTGTCTGGCTTTGTTCTCACACCATCTCTAGGGAGGCCATGTATTTGTGGAGTGTTTTGATATGAGAACTTATTTTCCTTGTTCCAGTCAAGCAAAGGGAGACATATATCCTCCCTAATGTGTACTGTGTGTTATCCTCCACGGGGCCCCTGCAGGCCTCCATGGTAATTTCCATAGCGAATTCATCAAACATGACAGAGAAAAGAAAAGGATAAAGTCAATTCATTAGCCAGATGTGATGACAAATACCTCTTTAGAGAAAGAATGGTAAATTATCATTAAAAGCTCAGGTGTGTGTGACTAAACCGAATGAGTCTAGAGATATGTTCTACACATTTAAAACGCTTGTGGTTACTCTGTACTGAACTTTCAACAGCTGATCTTCAGACATCATTGTAATTATCTAAAAATATATAGACCTACTGGAATAAATATTCCATAGTTGTGGCTGCCAAGGCATTCCATTAAAAAGCCCCACTAATAATCCTCACTATAAATTATAACTTCTAGAATAACACCAATATATTATGAATTTTATGAATTGCACCGTTGGGAAAATATATATGCATCATACCAACATAATCAAATCAAATTTAAATCAATCCTGACCAGCGTCCAGAATTTATGATGCATCACATCATTTAGTGAAAAATCAAATCTGAATTGAATTGTTGTCAAAGCAAACCATTTGCATCCTGTTGGATCGTGAACACTTTCTCGGTGTATGAATACAATGACATCTGACTGTAAATGGAAGAAAAGCACAAATACTTACCGTTTCTGAAGTTTATGAAATTATAGTGCACGTAAAAATTCCATTACACACTCCATTATGCAAATAGTGCTTCAGTAAATATGATTTGGTAATGTGGCGTTAATCTCTTTTATGCATGCCCATGAAGCACATTACCAAACATTAATAGCACCAATTCAAGATTCACAACATGTGACCTCTCTCTCACACACACACTCTCTCTCTTTACTGAAATGTGGAATTGTCCCAGCTTATGAATACTGATTCTTGCAGAGAGATCACGGTTTCTCATAGACCAGTGTAATTTTATCTAGCAACAATTCTACCTGCAGTAATATGCATGTATAATATGCTACCTGTGTAAGGTAGTAGTAGGGACAATTAATATGTGCTAATGGATGATCGTGGCATTTACTGAGATGCAGCGTCTTTGACATTATTAAATCTGAGAAGATTTTGTAATTTTAACAGTTCCAAATGGCATACCTATTAATAGCCTAAAAAATGAAATAGCTTTAAATAATATATGGTGGCCTAAGAAAAAGTTCGCGACTCATGATCAATAATGAATTCAATTACACAGGCAACATAGATTGAAATGCTACCTTTTATGTCTGACTCGAACAAGGTCATAGGCAAAACAAAGGTGAGTGGATTACAAAATTTTTTTTTTTCTTAAGAGTATAATGTATTAATACATTGAAACAAACACTGTTATCAATATAGCCTCATTTAGAAGCCAGAGAACATTATCAGAAAGACTGACTATTGGTTAAAAAAAAAAAAAGTTATTTAATCTTTTTCTTCTTCTTTTTCCAGTTTAAATTTTAGATTAAATAAATAATAAAAATAAAATAAAATCTGTAATAGTATTATCAGTCAGTTGAACGTGGATACTCCAGTCGTGTCCAGTGTTGCATTGATATCAAAATTTTGCATAAGAGTTTCAAATAATACTTTCTTAACAAATATTGTGTATAAAATTACACAAAGTACTTTTCAGAAGAACAACTGAGATGCAACACACTTCATTATTTCCCCAAGTCTTCTCTATTGTGTGAATCCGAGAAACCAAAAGGTGTTAACAGAACACAGATACCCACAACCCACAGACATAAACACAAATACACACTCACACCCTATAAATTTGTATTCCCCACACTTGAAGTGTTAATTAATAAGAACGTGACATGATTGCAGAATTTATTTGTTGATTTAATTAAGCAATGGTGTGAAAGTATTGGCTGTGGTATATGGCAGCTGTCTGGACATCTTTCTAGAGACAAAATCATTCACATTGACTGAATACAAAATAATTTAATCTTCTGTGTGTTGAGACAACAATATAATCACAAAAAGTAGGAAGTTAATAATAAATAAAGATTATGCTCATTTTTTCTCTACTGTCAGAATTTCTAGACCTGGCTATTGCCTTTGACACATTGGCAATGTTTACATGCACAATTTTTTAAATAAAGTGATCGGTTTGATGCACATTTATATGTCCAAGCTTCAAATCAGCATTTATTTATTTATTTATTTTTTACATGCGCACACTGCACAAAAAAAGTACAGTTTCGCACTGTTTGCACATAACAACCACTCTCCTACATGGTGTCTTTATTTGTTCTCAACAGTAGAATTAATATTTATCCATTACATGCACTCTCAATCATTTTAGAAGAGGAATAAACCACCCCCTTCAATCCGATCGAAATTTCATTCCAATCGAGCTCATTCGGATGGATTAAGGTGTTTACATGAAGGCTTTTCAGTCTGATTAAGCCATCAATCTGATTACAAATTGAGTATTTGGCTGCATGTTAACGTAGCATTAAGCAGACCACTGGACTTGGGGTGCTTCATGGCTCAGTCTTGGGCCCACTTCATTTCTCAATATATGCAATTTGAGTAGGTGTAATATATTATAATGGGTTCTCAAACTTCTCCTTGAAGTACCCCCAGCACTGCACGTTTTGTATATCTCCCTATATCTGACACATCCATTTCAGGTCTTGCAGTCTCCACTAATGAATTGATGAGTTGAATCAGATGTGATAATTGAGGGAGACATACAAAATGTGCAGTGCTGGGTACTCCAGGACAGGTTTTAGAACCACTACACTGTTAGAAATGTCTGTAAATTTAGCAGTATTTAACTGTAAAATGAACTGTATTTTACTGTAGGACAGTTATACAGCATATTACTGTATTTTATAGTTACATTTTGGGGAATACCCTCTTGGCGACACTAAATTACAGTATTTTTAATTTACTGTAAATCTAAATACAGTAAAGAAAAAATGAGCGCGAAACCTGACCAATCACAGATCAAGTTTTATTTCCCACTTGGAGAAAGAAGAAAACAAGACACACAGATGTGAAAAGAACCAGTCAGATGCAAAGGTGGGTACAAATATTACTTCTTTTACTTTAAATATATTATATCTTTGGTTTAACTAAAACAAAAATATAAATAAAAAAAACGCTGCCACTGAACGGCGCGCAGTCACCTCACATTTATGCTGTGAAGAGAGCTAGAGAGAGTTGTAGTGACACTGTGCAAACATTCATATTTCTTTCCTTTCTTTCCCTTTTCTGAACGTTTCACCGTCAAAATATGGACATTAACGGGTCTCTGCCTTGGGTTTGACCACTCCAGGAGCTGGTGAGTGTTCATGTGAACTGTTAGCCGAACAACAAAGCTTTCGTGGATTTAGCTTAAAGTCAGTCGGATTTTTTCCCGCTATTATCGCTTGCTGTTAACTGATTACCCCATATAAATGCACGTCATGCTTGTAGTGCTAGAGTAAAACCCGCAATGTTCGTGTCGTGTGCAAACACTGGCGTCTCTGTGGAGACATTATACGCCTTTATTAATCATGCCAAAAGACATAAAAACACGGCGAATTTAAGGTTTTCGTGTGCAGTTCCTGAATGCTCATACACTTTCCAAAGCCTCTCCGCCCCTCAGTCTCACATTTAACGTTACCGCAAACACATAAAGTTAAGGAAACTAAACAACCAAGAGAAAAATATGTCTACTTCAAATGTAACATTTGTTCTGTACATCAGCATCGGGAGAATAACATAATCTCGTTCGCGAAAATGCGCCGCAAATGGCACAGAACACAATGGAAATGTTTTCAGGGGACCCCAGTAAGTGACGAACCCGACTGTGTACATCCAATGCGCGATCAACGGCTGTCCGAATTCATTCACAGCTTCAAGTGAACCGTATTAGTGGACTAATGTAGAAATGAGTGAATGAGTGTTAAGGGGGCGATTTCGGATTTAGCCAACGTAATTTCCTCATTATTTTAACCTGGGATGTTGTCGTGACAAAGCAGCATGGTGTCTATCAGTTTAATAGCTGTACTTGGGACATAAATGTCTTATTATTGCTGTTAACATAACTGTTGCAAATAAATACATTTTATACAAAAAAGTTTTTGTAATATGCTTTATTTATCTGTGTGTGTCTCAACTTTAAAATTAGCTGTTTCATCTTTGGACCCTACATTACCTTACATTTCTTACCTATGAAACTTATTTAAACATAACATTACAATTTTTTTACAATGTTACTAATGTATAGATTAATATCTTACCCTCATGTTCTTTTTACATTTTTTTATATTGTATATAAAGTTGTATGTCATAAATATGTAATCTCTGTATTTTGTGCAAGAAAACAAAAGTAGACGTTGAGTACTAAACATGCTCCATCCGGGTTCGTCACATATTGGGTCCCCTGGAAATATTTCCGTTGTGTTCTGTGCCATTTGCAGTGCATTTCTGTATTTGGTTTTGTTGTGAGTATTTGGTTGTTTTGTTAGACATTTTTCACATCAAATGATCTAACTTTTTTTTCTGTTTTGTAAAGGTTAAATGTTAACCCTGACAACAGCAAGTGCTCCTCAAAGTTCCACGTCATCAAAAGAAGTGGGAAGATGGTGCAAAGGAAGAACTCTGGTCTGAACCCTCATGTATCCTCCTTCATTAAAGGGATAGTTCACCCAAAAAATTAATTCACCCATTAATAACTCACCCTCATGTCATTCCAAACCCGTGAGACCTCCATTTATCTCCTCTGTCCCTCCATTGAAGCTGTGTGTTCGGTCTGCTGTCCATGTCCAGAAAGGTAAGAAAAACATCATCAAAGTAGTCCATGTGACATCAGAGGGTCAGTTAGAATTTTTTGAAGCATTGAAAATACGTTTTGGTCCAAAAATAGCCAAAACTACGACTTTATTCAGCATTGTCTTCTCTTCCGTGTCTGTTGTGAGAGAGAGTTCAAAACAAAGCAGTTTGTGATATCCGGTTCGCGAACGAATCACTCCATGTAATTGGATCCTTTTGAACCAGTTCACCAAATCAAACTGAATCATTTTAAACGGTTCGCATCTCCAATATGCATTAATCCACAAATTACTTAAACTGTTAAATTTTTTTAATGTGGCTGACACTTCTGAGTTCAAACAAACCAATATCCCAGAGTAATTCATTTACTCAAAAAGTACACTGACTGAACTGCTGTGAGGAGAGAACTGAAGATGAACACCGAGCTGAGCCAGATAATGAACAAAATACTGACTCGTTCTCGAGTCAGCCACATTAAAAAAGTTAACAGCTTAAGTAATTTGTGAATTAATGCGTATTGGAGACGCGAACAGTATAAAACGATTCAGTTTGATTTGGTGAACTGGTTCAAAAAGATCCGGTTACATCGAATGATTCATGAACTGGATATCACAAACTGCTTTGTTTTGAACTGTCTCACAACAGACCCGGAAGAGAAGACAATGCTGAATAAAGTCGTAGTTTTTGCTATTTTTGAACCAAAATGTTTTCGACGCTTCAAAAAATTATATCCGACCCTCTGATGTCACATGGACTACTTTGATGATGTTTTTCTTACCTTTCTGGACATGGACAGTATACCGTACACACAGCTTCAATGGAGGGACTGAGAGCTCTCGGACTAAATCTAAAATATCTTAAACTGTGTTCTGAAGATAAACGGAAGTCTCACAGGTTTGGAACGACATGAGGGTAAGTTATTAATGACCTAATTCAGATTTTTGGGTGAACTATCCCTTTAAGGAGTTTCTGGATTTTAGCTGGCAAAACTATTAAGCTACTAAGAGCAAATACATTCTACATAGGAGTTTTCTGAATTTGTAAATTTTTAAGATTGTTCTTATGACTGAATCTGTTCATGTCTGTTGTTTTAAAATGCTCTTAATATGAAACTTTTATGTATAAATGAAATGTATTCAAGTTTTTGGAAAACTGAAAGTACAATCTGCAAGAATATTAAAATGTTATTTCAAGTATTACAATTTAACCATTAAACCAATAAAAGAAGTTAAACAGTCTTTTGTTTCTTTTTATAGTTTTTACTACTGAGACGTGAGACCTGTTGAAATACAATAATTTGTAAAGTCTTACAATACATAATAAAAGTGAACCAATTACAGTAAATTTCACAGTGTAAAGTAATATTTTATTGTATTTAAATATATAAAAGGAGAAAAAAACATAATTGTGTTTTATAGTAAAAAATATATTACTGCAAATACATTTACAGCAAGTTAAATGGTACTGTAAATATGAATGCAGTATTTTTACTGTAAGTTTGATTTACAGTAAGTTACTGGCAAACTGATGCCAGTAAGTTACTGTAATTTCTACAGGAAATTTTTTACAGTGTATATTTTAAGAAATGCATGTTAATCTTTAATATTACTCTTTTAAATAGCAAGAGATGTAACATCACATGTTAATTATCCCTGTAATGGCAAAGCTGAATTTTCAACAGCCATTAGGCTACTTCAGTCTTCAGTGTAACATAATATTTTTAAATCTACTCCAGTCCAAAATCAAGTTCTGACATCAGCTTTACCACAGAGTTACTCAGCAGGAAAACAGGAACCTCACGCCACAGGTGATGCTCAGCAGAGAGGAAGCGAATTAAACTGACCCTGAGGTGAATTAACACCCCTGCTGCACACAGGAACCCATCTTAGCCTAAATGAATAGGGTAGTGCTTACTGGCTGCAGTATTCTTTTCTGATGATTAGTTATCGCCGGTGTTGCCGACACTTTTATGCAAAGCAATTTACTAATTGTAGGGAGCATGTTGAGGTTAACTGCCCAGCACTTACAATCATCACGTTTAAAGCGTGGTTTATGGTCAAAAGTATAAGGAAGAAGAACTCCAGATCAAGGTCGTACAGTCAAAGCAGCTTCGATCACATGAGATTTCTGCATTCAAAGTTCAGAGTGCCCAACGTTTACACCATACAATTACACTAACATGCATGCTGAAAGAGGTGATTGTGTGAGAATAGAGCTTGCTTGCCACTTGCTGCAAAGAATAATAAAGTAAAATCAATGTTGAGCGAGAGTGTGTGGATAATGGCCGCTCTATGCTTCGGTCAGGGCAGCGTAGATGATTCCACAGTGCATCACATCGACTGGCTGCACTCCAGATTACTAATCCTGAACAGCTGCCTGCTGTTAAATTATACACATTGACAGGTGTTAACCACAAATACACACAAAACATAAGAACACACATTTATAAACATGCATACATAGACCCACACACATGCATACGGTAGGACATTATATATTGATCTTTGTATGAAAGATTCAGTGGGCTGTGTCATTTTATACAGTACGTGTGTATGAAGTAATCAGACACCACTGATAACAACATTTGTGGGGCATGGTATGTTTTATGTAAAGCCATAATCTTTCTACGAGCTAATTACTCAGGGTTATAGCTAATTACTAGGAGTTATGGCTGGGTAACCAGGGCAGAATTCCACCCTTTCTGGGTTTGCAAAGACAACAAAATGAGGCTTGATTCATCAGGCATATAATCAGAATATTATTGGTAGATAAAACGTGTTCTTTAATAAAGTGATCAATTAGATTTGTATGAACAGAAATAATTACATTAGCACTCCTACTGATGGCCAAGCCATGTGCAGATATCTTTTTTTTTGTCTGCAATACCTGCTCTGCTCAAAAGGGGGAGCTCTTAGTGAAAGCAACAATTGCAGAGGTCCATGGAAACAGATGTATGTTGGTTACAAGAATCACTGTTGTGTAGAAAGGTGATCGATTATGTCTGCTTCGTTTTCAAAAAGTTCCAAGGCTAACGGTAAAAGATGCTTTCATAATGAAAGATAATGAATGCGGATTTGCCAAAGGGTAAACATAATTACAACTAAGACCAAAAGATTTGCTGAATAAATCATGAATGAAAACAGAGAGTGTGAAAGCTTTCTCCAAATGAATGTTTTTAATGCAACATTATTGAAAAATTGTAACAGAAAGATCTGCTGACAAAGAGAAAAATCCTTATAAGGTCCCAAGAAATATTTCACAGTAATTGATAAACCATGGAAAGAGAACCATTCTGGTAAGAGTATTTCAGTTGTCACAATAATGATAACAGAGAACTGGACCACCAACAATAGTTTGTATACACTGTGAAATCTGTATCGATTAAAACATTCTTACGCACACTCACACACGCTCAAACACACATTAAACATTTTCAAGTATACAAACAAATCTTGGTTTAATTTTAGATACATGCAGTGAAATACTGTATAAAAATAGACATTTGTATTGCTTTCTGTACAAACACATATATACACATATATAAATACGGAGTAAAAAAAAAAAAAAAAAAAAAAAACACATAAAAGGTGTTTACAATCACATTGTGTTCACTTTTGTACGAAAAGACCAAAAAAGTCATACCAAGTAAACAATATTAACCGAAATGCTTCCACATGCGACTCAATCAAGGCTACAGCGCTGAACTCTCTCCCTCTCTCCTCCTTTAAATGATTAGTTCACTCTACAAAAATAAAGTGAACGAAAAAGAAAGAGACAGGGAAATGTTCTTTAACAGATTCTTGTTTAGCTCTGGCGTACGTCCTGAAGTAATTTGTTAATTTCGGCAACCAGTTCGCTAGCGTCGACAACTTCGTGTCTCATGTCGTTGCGTTTTCCCTGCCGCTGGCTGAGCACGCTCTCTAAGTCGTCCTCTTCGTAGTTCTCTGGGATCTCCTCCATCGCCGGCAGCCATTTTAAATGTGCCTGTGATGTTGCGTGATTGGTCGAGCCGTGTCCGCTCGTCACGGCACTGCCAGGATTTTGAAAGTGAGTATTGGCCGCCCAAATAGCAACACCTTGCGGGTAGGAGGGAGCTGTAGATGACACCTTACCCGGCAGGAAGCCCTTTCTGATCTCCATGCCGATGGAGGAAGTGGGATGGCCAGTGCATCCTTCGTTCTCATTGACCTCAGCGTAAGAAGTTGGCAGGAGACGTTGGAAGACGTTGTTCATTTCTGACAGCAGCGAACCGCCGCATTCCTCCTCGTTGTCCTTTCCAAAGGTAGAAAAGCTCTTCTTAGCTGAGTCGACTGACTGTTGATCCTCCTCGAGGACTTGAGGCCTGCTCTCTTCTCCAGGGATGTACATGTTCACACGGTAATCCGAAGACGCCTGAGATGGCATCCAGCACTGGTCAGAGTGACCCAACACACGGCACTCCTCCGTACACAATTTCATGACTACAGAGAGAAATACAGACAGACATTTATTGAGTGAATCTTGTGTGCAATGAAGGGGCTCTGTGAAAGTTAAAGATTCTTATGAATGCAAATATAGAACCTTTAGTGTAGCATTTCTGAAGAAAGCTTTACAATGTCTAAGTTACAATTTTCTGTTAATCAAAGGACATTTCAATATCCAACATTTCTCATTTACTTCTCATGAGACCAAATTATCTAGCCTACTATAATTCTCATCCACTGTCTAAATTGTATCTACTTTTATTACTAGACATTGTAAGAGAAACCTCTGAGACAAATGTGATACTGTACTTAAATGAACCATAAATCTCCTGAGCTACGAAAGAGCAACTTCTGAGCAATTAAATTGTCTCTGGGCATGTGAAAAATGACAGAAAGGAAAGTGAGGAAAACAAAGGGATGAAAGAGAATGGGAAAACGAAGAGGGGTGATAAGGTTAGGAAGTTAGAGAAAGGATTTCAGAGGTGGGTGGGTGAGTTGGGGAGTGAGCTTGAGAAGCTGAGGAGATGGAGAGTTTGTCATTCTTCCATTCCAGTTTCTCTTGTGCAGGCTGACATCCTTTGTTAAGCTGGATTATTATTCATTACTTTGGCAACACCGTCTTATACGAATCAGATATGACTGAATTTGAATATTAGAGACAAAGCAGCGAGGGAATAAAAATGGAGAGGACAAACTGGATTTGGGATGGAGGAAAAGCAACTGAGCGAAAATGACAATAAAACGCTTTGGTGAGGAAAGGGTGGAACTCTAATCGATGCACACAGGTTGCTTCTTTCTCTCTATGAAAGAGGAAGAGCAGGGCTGAAATAGCGGCCCTCTGGGGAGAGAAAAGAGAGTGTGTGCGTGCAGAAGGGTGGGTTTAACTGCATTGTGAAAGCAATTACGGTGAATTTTCCTCAGTTCAGATTTTGAAAGCATAGGGCTGTCACTCAGAGAAGAGAATGAATACAGGGAAATAACACTCCGGTCCATACATCCACACATGCACATACAGTGTCTTAAGCTATAAAACAGATTGACACTGCAAAATGTAGTGGTTACAAGAATAACATGATTTCAACCAATAACCAGATCATTTAAATGTTTTTTAAGCCTTTTTAGCATTAATTTTCACATCCATATTGAGTTTAAAAGCATAGTGAAGGTCATTTCATTTACACCCGCAATTGTTAACAAAGTAATAAAAATAAGTTACTGTAGACCGGGGTGTTAAACGCCATCATAAACGCAATGTGCTCTATATAATCAAGCTAATGAATGTCATAACACAGGATGATAAAAGGTGAGAAACCGCATGCGAGACGAATCAGAGTTCCTCTCTCACCTGGGTGGAGACGGTGGTGTCCGTCGCTGTGGAAGAGGTCTCCGAAGCCGTCGCCTAGCAACCGGTCGATGGGCGAATCACGGCCCATCTCGCAGTCGCTGTCGCCCGCATCACTGTCGCCACGCCCACTATCTTTTAGACTGAACTTATCCATGTCCTGGAGGGCGTACCTGCACACACATTCACACAAACACAGTTACAGGTTTATCATGATGCAATAGAGTATGCAGTATTAAATATAGGCTAATTATTAAAAAACAATATAAAACAATCAAGTTACATCAACCACCAACCTACATAAAGCCTCCACTTAAAAGTGATTTGTCAGAGAAATCAAACATAGAGTATGACACATTAAGAGTGGCATTATATGTTTGATTGCATCTCTATGCATTGCATACAGTCTATGAACATGCATATGCAAAGCAGGCAAGCATATGCCCAACCCATCAATTTAACTTGCACAGACTAAACAATCATATCAGATCTATTCAGTGATGTCTCTTTAGCACCATGCATTTATCTCACACCCAAAATGTCTCTTAAATATTTTGATTCACATCAGCAGAGGCGTGCATGACAAAAAAGTGCAACTATCTAAAACTAGTATGTTTTTAAATGACCAAATTGACACTGAAATGCATCATTGTATGGGACAATGGTTTCAACAATATGCACGGAGTAAAATGACATGATCCAAAAACAAAACGCAGATGAGAGGAAAGAAAAAAAGCACAGAAAGCAAGCTATGACCTCATGTGAGGAGCAGTCCAATCAGGATCTGCGAACGTGGGTGACCACGGCAACAGGGAAGTTCTGTCCTATTCTACCACAAACATTTTAGAATACCTATCATCCAATCCGATCAAACCAGCAGCACACAACAGGTTGAGTATCTCTACCCATCTACTCTACCATACTATTTAGAGCACATCATGCCCAAATATGGATTTGTAGCTGGGAGCGTAGTATTTGCTTGTTTGTAAGTTTACCTGTAGCTGCGAGAGTATTTGTTCCCTCTGAAGCTTGGCCGCGGCTGATACTGACCCTGATGGAGTATTGAGAGGAGCTGTGAGACTTGCTATAGCAAAAACAGATGACATAAATAAAAATAAATACTGATGGAACACGACACTCGTTCACACACACACACATACACACACACACACACGCACGCAAACGGATGGAAATTGGAAAACTGTTAGTACGAGAACAACACACATGATGAAGTGAATGTTATGTTGACATTGGTGAATGAAAAGATGAGTATAAACATGGACAGAGAATTCACAAGCTCTTTATGAAGATTAACATCAATTACACTGTTTGAATATGCAAGTTTTGCTTTTACCTCCACAGGGGGCGTGGCATGTGTCATTTCCAGGGCGAAGTTCTCAGGGATGTGATTGGAGGAAATAGTGACCAAGCTGTTCAGTGATTGGCGGCTGTGTTGGCTCTGCCGGCTGCCCATGTGGGCCCGTTCAGGTCCGGGTGAGGAGGTTGGTGAGTGATGATGTGCACGGATTGGGAGGGTCCCATTGACGGTGGGCACCAGGGTGATGTCGCCCTTATGGATCTGACGTGAGGGTTTTTTAGGGTGCTGTTGATAAGTAGACTCAGCCACCCTGCAGTTGTATGAGCGAGTGTCCTTCTTTTCGCGTGAGCAGTGAAGGGCAAAGGCCACCATGATGAGGAGCAGTATGGCGCAGATCGCCCCAAGGGAGATGATGATGATCATGGACACGTCTAGAGTGCCGTCTCCAGTTCCTCCACCTGTCAGATGGGGATTCATGTGATTCTCAATGTTTTCATAAAGTGAAAGTCTTAGTAGGGCTCTGGCGCTGAGGGGTTGAGCACCATGGTCCTGCACGAGCACGGTCAGCTCCACGTGATCCTGTGGGACGTCCTGCATGCTGACGTTGGTCCGAATTTCACATGTTTTAGCATCCATGGCAAAGTAACCTGCCTCATTGCCCCCTACTACAGAACATGACAGGTCACCGTTGGTGCCAGCATCACGGTCTATCGCGCGGACTACAGTTAAAACATCTCCGATCTCTGCGTATTTGGATACTGGAACATCAGCTGTGTGGTTCCACAGCTGAGGCATCATGATGACTGGCCTGTTGTCGTTCTCATCCAAGATGGTCAACACGATGGTCACATTACTACACAGTGGAAGACTTCCAGAATCCCGGGCCTGGACTAAGAACGAGATCTGACTCACGTCTTCACGATCAAAAGTACGTAGCGCATAAATGTCTCCATTCGAGGGGTCAATAGTTACATACGTGGAGATGGAGCTCCCATGGACTGTACTTTCAAGTATAGAGTAACTCACTTGACCATTCGGGCCCAGGTCTGGATCTGAGGCCCTCACAGATGACAGATAAGCTCCTGGTGAGTTGTTCTCCGCCTTGGAAATCTCATACCTGCTCTTCTCAAACTTCGGCGCATTGTCATTCTCATCCTGGACCTGCACAGTGAAGTGTTTGAAGGTTGATAGACTTGGAGAGCCTTTGTCTTCAGCTATAACGGTCAAGCTGTACTCAGACCTCTTCTCTCGGTCCAGAGTAACATTTGTAAGGATCATGTAGTTCTTCTCATATGTCTTTTGCAGCCTGAAATGACCCTGGCCATGGAGATGGCAATCCACCTCTCCATTCAACCCAGAGTCCAGGTCATCTACCCTCACCAGAGCCACAAATGTATCTACAGGAGCCGTCTCTGATATATAAGCTATTTCCTCGTTCCCAGTGGACATCAAATTGATGCTAATGTCAGGTTTGTTGTCATTCACGTCCACCACTTTTATTATGACTTTACAGTGTGCTGGCATTGAGTTAGGGCCCATGTCTTGAGCTTGAACATCTATGTCAAACGAATTTGTGCTTTCAAAGTCAACTTTCCTCATTAGTGTCAAATGACCATTATCAGAATTAATCTTAAAAGTCTCTAGAATTTTAGGTGACACGTGACTGCTAAAAGAATATACAATTTTACCATTGGTCCCTTCATCTGGGTCAGTGGCATTCAGATCAATAAGCAAACTGCCTAAAGAGGAATTTTCAAGCAAGTTGATCACATAAGATGGCTTCTCGAACACCGGATTGTTGTCGTTTGAGTCAGCTATGCTGATTTTCAGGAGCGTTGTTCCAAATTTTGGGGGAACGCCCCTGTCTGAGGCGGTGAGCTGGAGTTCATAGCTTGCTCTCACCTCTCTATCCAGCTCTTTAAGCACAACGAGCTCCGCGTACTTGGCGCCATCGGTTCTGGATAGAATATCTATCATAAAGAAGTCAGACGGGGTCAGAGAGTATGTGTTCAGTGAGTTCTCTCCGACGTCTGGGTCGGTGGCGCTGTCAAGGGGAATGCGCGTCCCCACGGCGGCGGTTTCTGAAATTTCTATGGGAATAACGGGGCGCGCGAACTGGGGCGCATTGTCGTTAATGTCCAAAATTTCCACTTCGATGTGGAACAGCTGTAGGTGCTCCGTTGGGAGGGTGAGGACATCAAATTCGATAGTGCAGTTGAGATTCTTCTCGCACAGTTTCTCGCGGTCAATTTTGGTCCTGATGCTGATCTCTCCATCCTGGTCGCGCACGGAGAGAAGAGACGCGCTGCCGCGCTGCATGGCTCTAAAGCGTAACGGAATCGTGCTCGGAAGTTTGGACAAAACATCAGCGACATCTTCTCGAAGTCTGGCGATTACTGTACCCACCTTCTGCTCTTCGTGAACTTGGTATTTCAGAGTTTTAGCCGAGACGTACAGCCCCAATGTCGCGAGCACAGCAAGTTTGAGTAAAGTGGCACAAAACACTGTGCCCTTGCTGGTATCCATGTTGGGTTCCGACAGGCACTGAAATAAACTCTCAAGATGATTGTCGCTTCCTTTGTTGAGCTGTCTCAATCCTTTGCATGCGTTGTTATTGTCTCAAAAGCATCTCCAAATCCGAAGGAAAAGCGTCTTCTCAAAAGGTTCCGACGTGACAAACGGGTCTTGAAAAATTAATAGAGCGCAAGTGCCTAAAACAAGCAATGACATTAAATGCAAAAGCGCATACCCCTCTGTCACTAAGGAGAAATCTGTTGCGCGTATCAAGAGACTGGAAGCGCAACCTCCGTCTGGAGAGCCTGTGCGCGCGCGTATCTGTCTCCCGCTGTCTGAAGACACTCTTTGACTGACTAACCCAAAATAGCAAAGCCTACTTTACAGTCACGGCTTCAGACAAAACGCTTCTCTCTGCGACTGACCATTCAACACAGAGCCACTACAGATCCCAATTAAATGAAGGGGAGAAAGGAAGTGGATAACTCCGCCCTTTAGGGTCTTTCTCTCCCTCCTCTCTCTCTCACTCCCCTGAACGCGCTTCAACAAAGGATGAGAGAGCAGAATTTAAGAATATCTCGAGCTGAACTTTCCTTCTAGATGACTGTCAATCCAATTTAATCACTTAATATTCACCTCTATCTTTTTGGTTAAGCATCGTATAATTAAATATTTTGGCAAATGTGTGCAGCTACAGAAAAGATGTATTCGAAATATGGCCTCATTTACGAATCTGTGTTTGGTTAAGAACCGTTGTGGTTAAACATCTGTAAACTCAGTATGTTGTAAACCCTTAATATATCAAATAAATGTATTTATTTATAACATTACTTTTCTAATGTGAAATAGTTTAGAAAGCGTATGCATCCCTAACTTGTGTAATTTAACATAAAATATGATGTTGTGTAAAAATTTATGATATGTACTATTTATGGATCCCCAAATCCTTACCTGGAGAACCTATACATCTTTAAAGGGAGAAGAACTTGCAAGATTCCTGCAAGAATTCCAAAAAATACTAATGAGACACATTCTAAAAAAAAAAAAAAAAAAAAAAATACTTAAGAGACACCTTCTAAAAGTTGTCTAAATGTTCTCAAGAGGGTTCTGATAGTGTGGTAATCTGGAAAACCTCAGAGAGTGTGGTGGATTGTAACACCAAATGAAAACATTGCAGTTGATTATCATGCACAGAGGGCAGTGTGCTGCTCTGACATATAAAGGGCTCTTGTGCTTGTTAGGTCCTGGGTTCAAGTTTTGCCTTAGTCCTGTTCCATGTCTTGCTCAATGCTATTTGTTTCTCCACCATCCAAAAATATATAAGCAATTAAATAAATGAGTAAAACTACCATCAAATAAAAATTGAAAGCACGTGGAAGATCAAAATTCTAAATACAGTGTGTCCATAGAAGTACAATGGAAAATAAAGTGTTAGAATCCTTCCCATCTGGTCAGCTACAATATTTCTTAATTATTATGTAGATGAAAAGTTTGTGTAAATGTTTTTAACATAATTGGTGTTAAATTAAAGTGGTGTTAAAACACTACAGTAGATGCTTACACTGTAACATCAGATATAGGTCATTTCTTTTTTGGAGGACTGAACCAGCCTTTGCCTCAGATGTCGAATATGTTTCAAAAACTGCTTAATTGCCTTTCTTAAATCCTTTTATTATTCCCTTGTTGGGGTTCAAGTATTCTCACGCGCTACCGACTCCTCATCTGCCATATACGTTTAAGCTTAAGCTGTGTGTCGAATCACTTGTTCTGATGAATGAGTGAAAAACTCGCTCACGCGCACAAACAGTTCTGCTCACGTGAATAATGCGGGGTTTTACATCTCGTGCATCTCTTTTGGTGTGGTTCCAGCAAAATGTATTAACTTAACATCCATGTAAGCGCTTAAAAATGTGCACAGTCTGGACCGGGTCGTCTGGACCAGGTCATTTGCATTTGCGCATGGGTCACGGTTCCTCTGTAGAGACAAAGCTTTCTCTGAGTCTAAACTAGAGAGGGAAATTAGTTCAGTTTGAAAGTGTAAAAACGGGGACAATTCAATTGCTCTATCACGCTCACGGGCAAACGGATGAATAAAATACATTAAATGGCCTATTTCCTGACTCTCACTCAAATTCCCATGGTGATATGTTAACCCGTGGAAATGTAGCCAACCGTATCAAACCCACAGAAGTTGGGCTTGGATTAATAAAAAGCCCTTTGGCGACAGATTTGACACAAATGCTGCTCCTCTTTTCCCAAGTCTGGAGTTCCATGTGCTTTAACAAACCAAGAAGGCCCATATTGAGACACTGGGGTATTCTAGCGACTGTTTGGGAAAGTGATTACCGGGAAATTTCAGCGTTACCAGAAGGCGCATGTTTGACCCTGCCGCTTCCTTTTGTTTAGTTTATTCTTTTCATGAGACACCGTGTTTGCGAATCGTCTGCGTTTCGCCCTTCCAATTTTAGCAGGGCGACTTTAACCAGGTTTGATACGGCCGAGCGCTCTCTTTGGCTCCGAAGCCTTAATGCAATTACCTCTGCTCTAATCACATTGCCTGAACAAAGACGTCAAAGTCTTTGCTGAATTTCGGGGGTTCTGGAATGCCCGCAGTGTTGCATAAAAAAATCACACAGTCTAAAAGAAGTGCGATAAGTAAAAACAGATGCACAAGCTAATGCACTTAGACACGGTTTGGCTTTAAAAAAAAGCGAGAGCGGAAAAAAAAGAAGCCTCATCTGACAGAATCTATTTAAACTCACGGACAATGCGATAATGAAACTAATACATTTAAGTGAAAACCAATTTGTGAGACAGGTGCAGCACTTATATTTTTAGCTGGCAACAAATATTGTATATTAAGGACTCAAATGGTATAATGAACAAGTCAACGAGCAAAGAACATCTGCATTTTTTGCTGCTAGTACAACTTTACAACACCATATACTGTGCCACTGTGTCTCAATCTCCCTGACAGAGGCGCATCCCTCGCATGTGCCATAAAACTAGGCCACAGATTCAACTTTTGTCATTGATATGCTGTCCATCCCCAGCCAAACAATGGCTGCAGCAGGTGGAAGGCAAGCCAAATGATGTTGGCTTCCAAACTCACGCACAAACTTTACTTTTAGTATCGGTGGTATGCTCGTGAACGAGTGCGCGCTGCTGTTGTAAAGGCACGCGAGCATCTGTCGCCTCGTCTGTCTCATTATTCCTCATTCGATTAGCACTTTCTCCTTCAAGGCGGACTGTGCCTTGTCGCTTTTTCAATAGACCCCCGGTCACAAAGGTCTCTGACGATATACATTGTTATTCATACCAGGCCAAAGAGCAAACTTAGTCCTCTCCCCCCGCTTGGAATGGACTTTTACTGCTTTATGAGTCGTTGAGCAGGATAACAAGACTCAAGAGTCTGTTTGCTCGTGTGATGGATGTAGTTCGCGTTCTTAAAAACACCATATTGAGCTTCGTGTCGCGGGAAGGGTGACAAATTTATTGCTGTTCTTTAACAGTAGCCCACTATAGTAATCCAGCCCTGCTATAAAACCACAAGTTTGTGTATGTAGTAGCTAATTTGTGGAAATTCTATGACAGCCGCACTCGAGGGCCACCCTTAGCTACAGTGTTGCTAATGTTGCCAGTGAGAGTTTATGCTTAGGGTGCGGATTGAGCTTTACATTGTCCATTAATATCTGACTGAAATTAAAATTTGTATTTTGTATGAATGAAAAGCCTTGCATACAGTGCATATTTAAATGAGTTTCCAAGTGAAAAATTCTCAAGGAAAGCAATAAGGATCCCTACTGAAAATCTATCATCATTACTGGAATTGAACTTAAAGTATTCTAATATGATCAAATAAGACCCTACTGTAAAAAAATGAAATAGTCCTAGGATTTTTTGTTATATACTGTGAAATCTTTATCAGAACTCCACTAGTTTTCCTGCTGCTATAAAGTTAAAAGAAATTATATCATGAACTAAGAATTAACACACACACACACACACACACACACACACACACACTTTATTATTATATTAAGATTTTTTTTTATACATACACAATAAAGCAAAACCTTGATTTGTTGGTGTTACTATATATATATAAAAAGAGAAATTGATATTTTATTCCATTAATAATAATAATAGTCCCACTGAGAACCATGTGTCCTACAATATATTTTTTTTTGTTTAATACTGTGGACTGCCAGAAAAAAAAAAAAAAAAAAAACTAATACCATATCTGTATCTCAGTGACAAGCCACCACTGTACCATTTAAAGATGTCTAATTTCTCACAAAGTACTATCTTGGAATCTGTTAAGAAAATTCTAGTGGAATTCATTTAAGATTGTAATGCATACTTCATTACCAGGTGTTTTTCTTCTCTGTTTTTGGAGAAATGTTTTAACTAATAGTCAATGTCATGTACCTCCCTAAAGCCATTCACACACACACTCTCACACTGGCAATGACTAATACCAAACTCTCAGCCCAAGTTCAAGCACCGTCACCAAGGACAAATCACTCTGACACTGATGTCTGCTGAGGTGGCTCCTTCTGACGAGTGACAGAATAAGAAAGAGAGAAGGAGAGAGAAATGAAACATAGACAGAAGTAATGAGACAAAAAGATGTTGCTGGCCAGTTGTTAAGACAACAAGGAAGGAATGGTCCACTCAAGTGCAATTGATGATGAACATGATGCTCAGTTCCTGAATCCCTGACTGGTCTCCAATCTTCATGACTGACAGCTCATTTTTGGAGCTGCGATCACCATGGAAACAAATCAGACAACCATATATGGGATACACATTGATGGAGTTGTTGCAGTAATGTTTTAATGAAGGTATCAGAATGCACATGGTGATAGTGCCAACATGTGCAACAGCAGTTGTAAATGGGTCAGTGCCAGAGCTTGGCAGGAAGATGAGCTAACAAAAAAAAAAAAAAAAAAAAAAAAAAAAAAAAAGTGTTTTATTTAAGAAAACGTTTTCTTAATTGTTTCATTCTTGAGACAAACTTCATTGGACAATCCCTTAATTAGAAACACCTCCAAATAAAGCTATATTTTCTAAAGACTGTCAATTTATAAAGTAAAACATATTTCACAGCCGTGTTAATGGCAGTGGAGGCCCTTCAAAGGGTTTTAGGTCTCAAAAGACTGTCATACATGATTGAAAAAATTTCCTGCTTTTAACAGTCTTTTAAACAAATGAACCACAGTTCTCTTAGGTTTGTAACTTGACTGTCGGTTTTTCATTACACCCTTTATTCCTTTAAGGAGACGTGAGTAGCCAAAAACGTGAGTTTTAAAACAACAGCACATGCAAGCCGAAGGCATTCCAGCAGAGGTAGTTAAACAGCGGGGGCCCGTACTCTTCTGTGTTTCTAGTGTCTAGTGTGAGCAAAGGGTTCCTGGGTTACATGTATCAGGCAAGCTGTATATGCTGTAGTTTGTTAGAGGCCAGATTTACAGCTGTGGGTAAAGGAATGGAGAACAGCATGGCAGTGGAGAAGTGAGGCTCCTATGGGTAAATTTGGTTTAGGTGTCCCAAGGTGGTTTGGACTAGAGGCAGAGACTTTATCAACCAGCTGTTGCACATCTAACATGTTTCTGTTTTTAGATCATGTGCATGTGTGGGCTGTGCATTGTGTGTGAGAGACAGGATATTTAATTTACATTAAGTAAAATGAGACTGTGAGGGATTGAAGTAAAGTCTGTTCAATATTTTATAAAATCTTGAGGTCATAGGTCATGTTTGCTTTAAATTAAAAAAAGCAAACATCCATCCCCTGTTGTCCTCTCATATCAATATCCACCAACGTAGTTGTTTAGAACTGTTTTCGCTTGTACGGAGATATTTTATCAGTGCATTTTTCTCTGATTCAGACAAGAGGAGCAATATTATGGATAGGGGACTCCTATTTCAGCCTTTTTAAAATGTAAAGTAAAAGTTTAAATCATCTTAATGATGCAATTATTACAAACACACACCCTTTTTACTTCACATCTATCCATCTCCTTCCGCTTATCCGGGGCCAGGTTGCGGGGGCAGCAGCCTAAGCAGAGATGCCCAGACTTCCCTCTCCCTAGACACTTCTACCAGCTGTTCTGGGGGGATACCAAAGCCTGCCCAGGCCAGCTGAGAGACATAGTCCCTCCAGCGTGTCCTTGGTCTTCCCCGGAGCCTCCTCCCAGTGGGTTGTGCCTGTAACATCTCCCCAGGAAGGAGTCCATGAGGCATCCAGAACAGATGCCCGAAGCCACTTGGCCTCCTCTCGATGTGGAGGAGCAGCGGCTCTACTCTGAGCTTTTCCAGAGTGGCTGAGCTCCTCACCCTATCTCTAAAGGAGCGTCCAGCCACCCTACGGAGAAAGCTAATTTCGATCTTGTCATTTTGGTCATGACCCACAGCTCATGACCATAGATGTGAGTAGGAACACAGATCGACCAGTAAATCGAGAGCTTTGCCTTGCAGCTCAGCTCCTTCTTTACCATGACAGAAAGGTAGATCGACCGGTATAAAGGGTTTAAAGCTGGTCCCATGTTCCACGGCCAGGAAGAAAACCGCATTGTTCCTCCTGAATCCAAGGTTCGACTATCAGCCAAATTCTCTTCTCCAGTACCCTGGCATAGACTTTCCCAGGAAGGCTGAGGAGTGTGATCCCCCTGTAGTTGGTACACACCCTCCAGTCCCTATTCTTGAAAAGAGGGACCACCAACCCAGTGTCTGCCATTCCAGAGGCGCTGCCCCCGACCGCCACACGATGCTTCACTCCTCTGGCGTGTCAGCCAAGACAGCCCCACAACATCCAGGGACTTGAGGTTCTCGGGGTGGATCTCATCCACCCCTGGTGCCTTGCCACCGAGAAGCTTCGTAACTACCTTGGTGGCCTAAGCTTGGGTGATGGACGAGTCCACCTCTGAGCCCTCGGCCTCTGCTTCCTCAATGGATGACATGTTGGCAGGGTTGAAGAGATCCTCAAAGTATTCCTTCCATCATCCGACGATATCCCCAGTTGAGGTTAACAGCTGCCCACCTCCATTGTAATCAGTGTTGGCAGGGCACTGCTTGCCCCTCCTGAGGCACTGTACGATTTGCCAGAACCTCTTCGAGGCCAACAAATATCCTTTCTCCATGGCCTCACCACTCCTCCCAGACCTGAGTTTTTGCCTCCACAACTGCCCGAGCTGCAGCCCGCTTGGCCTGCCGGTATCCATCAGCTGCCTCAGGAGTCCCACAAGCCATCCAGGCCTAGTAGGACTGCTTCTTCAGTTTGACAGCCATTTTAACATGCTGCAGGATATGCTGGTTCGAACCTCGAACCCAGAACCAACTATGGTTCAACAAAGCAGATCAAATCTGACATAAGGAAGTTAAAATAGCATGGCTGAATCAAACAAATTTTTTTTTTTTTTAAATGTCACTTTCGCATTTGTTAACACTATCAGGTAATTTTAGGGATTGAAATTGTGTAGGGGATATTTATTACACAATAGAGCATAAATTTTTAGCTCTTCAACATTCAGATATTTGAACTATGAATCACTGCAATACGTAGGAGCAATGTAATACAAACACAGCAATACGTGCCTATATCAACATAACAAAAACGTACCAGGGTCACGTATTGAACCCGCAGTTTAGTGTCACTCGCAGGATGTTTCACTTCATACTGCCGTGAAACGTGCAGTAAGCTATATGTAATAGTGTTGCAGAAAAGTATTTAAAGGGCACATATTTCCAATAACCCTAAACATTTTATACATAAAAATTAAAAAGTAGTTAATTGTTACAAAAAGCCATGAAAAAGTCACTAGACTCATTTACATATTGTTAAAAACTCTGCTACTCCTGTGAAATTCTATTCTTTTTCACATGACACCACAAACATTAGATTTCAACCCCTCCCCTTCATACTACTGATCAAATCAAATCCCAATGTATAAAATCATGCCATGTCCTACATGTTTTCAGCTTGTTTCACTAGGAAATCTGAAAGTAAAATGAGTGAACATCATTTCATCTAGACTAGGGATTTGTGCCAAATGTAGAAACAGTACTTAAAAATACTGTTTAAAATAAATGATCCTCCCTCATAACCAATTCCTCCAGATGTAGACAGATGGAGAAAGTAGAAGCAGAAAGAACGCAGAAAAATACAAATAAAAAAATAGACAGAGAACAGCATATTATTATTCCCCAAAAAAAAATTCTTCTTTTTTTGCGTGATGTGTAATTTGTAAAACTTAGCTTTAATCATTTGAACCAGCAGTTGATTGGTTGAGATATGCTTGGCACAGTTTCAATTCATTAACAAGATGTTTTTTTTTTCTTTCCAACACTAACTAACTACACAGATAATCACCTGAGGCATTAAAACAAAACTGTATAATGAGTCTCTTTTGCAATGTGCATCATACAGTAAACACGACCTCCATGTCAAAAACACTTTGCCAAAATACTGTGTACATGAAATTTCAATATATTATGAAAAGAAAATTATCTGCAAAACAATATTTCTATGACCCACAGAAAATTATCCCAACACATAATATCTTATAAACAAAAGTTGCATAATGAGCAACCTGCATCTGCCATGACCTCATTAACGTTTGAGAACATCAAACAATCTTTCATTCTGTAACTACAACAATTCTTAAAAGCATAGAAACTGGAGAAACTGAATGTGCAATCCATCAAAACACTGATTATTTTCATGTTTAGTAACATATGTGCCTCAGTGATAGTTCTCTTGGAAATACAGCACAAAATTGCAGCATGTCCAATGCAGATGTGGATAAAAATGGCAAGCTCTGAAATGTGCATCATTTACATCAAAATGCTTGGCAGAGGAACATAAACAAATCCTAAGCAGCCAGAACGGCACAGTGAGAACATGCATGTGAGACCAGAGCAGCCCATGTGATGTTCTGGAGCTACTGAAGGGGCTTCACTTGAATCACAGCTCTTAAATCAGGTCCAACTAAACGTTTTATTCTGAATTGCTATGAGCCTACTGCCAAACCTGATCCAAAGGCAACAATTTTGGGAAACAAGCATCTTTGATCTATTAAAACAAGCTCTCCCTCTTTGTGTCTCTTCTTCTAGGGTGGTATATGGATCTCTCCTCATCTCGTTATCCATGGTGAAAAGAGAACAGTGATCAGAGCCCCCCTCTGCTCCATTGAGATTGGCATGCTAGATGTCGAATAACAAAGGGATGAAAACAAAACATGGTAAGGAAGAAAACAAATTCTCAAATAAGCCTTTCACATATTTGAGGACCAAAAACCTGAAAGGAAAAAGAAAGGAATAGTGTTGATGTTAGATACTATTGAAGCAATCTTTTAAAATAACTCACTGGGTAGTTACAACATTACTGGCGCCAATAATTACAATAACTATTTAACATTTAACTTAATAATTAAATTATTTCATTAGACATCACATGGTGACTCAACACTGTGCAAAATGTTTAACACATGAATTCATTTTAGCAAATTGAACGTGTGCAAAATATTATATGTAGCCTACAGAGTTAAGAGTTATAAGTAATAAGTAGAGTACAACTGTATACAATTTTCATGTTATATAATTGCACATGGCTTGATGAACAAAACTTATTTGCGAATTTGTTATATTCTTCACATCTTCTAAACATTATTTCATCATGTGAGCCATCACATGCAAAACTATCCATTCAATTCATTCACTATCCATTATTATCAAAATATTTGGTACTTAATTTCAAGGATCAGTTCTCACTATTAACTAGCTGCTCATTAGCATGTGTATTACTAGTATACTAGCTGTTTATTAATGCTTAAAAAGCACATATTAATGCCTTATTCTGCAGGACTGCATGTTAGATCCCTTAACCCTACCCCATAACTGAACCAACTGGTAACACTTTAGAATAGGTAACACTTGTTAACTATTAACTACAATATTTCTCTAAAATAAAGTCTTAATTTGCTGCTTATTAATAGTTGGTAAGGTAGTTGTTAGGTTTAGGTATTGGGGAAGATTAGGGATGTAGAATAAGGTCAAGCAGAATAAGGCATTAATATATTCTTAATTAACACTAATACATGGCTAATATTCTAGTAATATGCATGCTAATAAGCAGCTAATAGGTGTTATCTATTCTAAAGTGTTTAAGAACAAGGTTCTAACTATTAATAAGCAACAAATTAGCAGTTTATTGAGGGACAACTCCTAATTAATAGTGAATATGTGTTCCCTATTCTAAAGTGTAACCAAATATTTCATAAACCTCTATGACATATTTGTGATGTCTGCTAAATTGGCAAATATATACAGATTTAATTTATCTAAACAATGATCAAAACATGCATAGAGTTCACCGCATATGAAAGCTCAAGCATCCATGATGCATGAAAACCAATGAGGTTTGTTCTAGCGTGCGACATGCAGAGCTTGTTTACCATGTGTGATTCACACATTAGGTGTTCATATGTGAAGAAAAGCCTAATTAACCCTGGTCATAACTCTTCACAAAACTTGGATTAAACAGCTTGTTTCACATGGATTCCTTTACAGCACCTTTATGAGCTTTTTTTTATCATTAGAGTTTTGGTTACCAGGGCTTTTAATGGAGGAATAGAAACCTATTAGGTTTTATATAAAAAAATATATCTTAAAGGGGGGGTGAAATGCTATTTCATGCATACTGAGTTTTTTACACTGTTAAAGAGTTGGATTCCCATGCTAAACATGGACAAAGTTTCAAAAATTAAGTTGTAAGTTTGAAGGAGTATTTTTGTTCCCAAAATACTCCTTCCGGTTTGTCACAAGTTTCGGAAAGTTTTTTTCGAGTATGGCTCTGTGTGACGTTAGATGGAGCGGAATTTCCTTATATGGGTCCTAAGGCACTTCTGCCGGAAGAGCGCGCGCTCCCGTATAGCTAGGCTGAGCATAGACATTTCACTGATCAGAGCGATTCACTGATCAGAGCGAGAGCGTCGCGAAAAGTCGCAAAAGAAGCGTGTTTTTGGTTGCCAGGGCAAGACAACCCTGCACAGATTACCAAAAAAAACAGCATTAAGGGACCAGTGGATGTTTATTTTTACAGAGCATCAACGGAGTTGTGCAAGTGTTTTTGTTTGTTCCCTGCATTTCGAAGATGCTTGTTCACAAGGCCCAGTTTGACGACGGATTTGCGTATCGTTTATTTCTTAAGGATGATGCAATCCCAAGGAAAAAGGGTCACGATCGTGTGTTGGAACCACAGGCGGTGAGTAAAACTGCTTCAAATATCTCTCTCTCCTTGTTAGTGCGTCCCCTCCCCTCCCATGCCAGAGACACGGGTTCGAGCCCCGCTTGGAGCGAGTCGTTGCTGCTGCTGCTTTCGTTCAGTTTCAGCCTCTGGATCTGATTCTGGATCATAAATAAATGGCTGAATCTGACTGAAAGCCATGGTTTGTTTTGGATGATGGGTTTTCCCTCACGGTAATGTCACAGCTTCCACATGCTCTCAACGCAAAAGCCTATTCGCGCTCGTGATTCTTTAGCTCCGCCCCCACACGTCACGCCTCCAGCCAGTCGTGTTTTTCCGGGAAAAATCGGTACAGACTATCTTTCTCTTATGAATATAATAAAACTAAAGACTTTTTGGATTCATGAAGGATGCAGTACTACTCTATATGTACTCAAGATTAACAGGATATTGAGTGAAAACGAGCATTTCACCCCCCCTTTAATTTGTCATGAATCAAAGTCTTATGTGTTTGGAATGTAATTACAGTGAGTAAAAGATGAGAGAAATCTCCTCTTTTTGGGTGAACTTTTTAGTTTTACTGCATACACCCGAAAACATGTTTATAATTATTTTCACAGCAGACCTGAGACCCATTTTTGGGTTGAAAATCACTGAAGAAAATCACTGTAGTCTATTGTATGTAGCTTTGTTCCAGATGCATTTATTTTGTCTGTTATCTCACCATACCTGTAAAAGGTAAATATTCAGTTTCTAAAGGCCTTAATAGTGCTCATATTCCATCTCTCAGCTCTCATTCGCAAAGTCCCACTATCACGCTTTCTCAACTGTATGTTTCCAATCAGTTTGGAACACACAGGACTAAAGCTGATAAGATATAGGTGATAAGACTCCATTTTGTTATCTCCACCCCTCCCCCCACTTTCTCCTGCCCTATTCACCCAAACCACCATACTGATTGATGAACGGCAGCTAGCATGGCCAGATGCTAGCAGCTGATAGCGCTTCCATCACAGGCATGGCTGAACTCTCTCTACCTGGAGATGTTGCACTGAGATAGCGTATGGAGATGTTGGGCCATGATAGCACTTGTAGCCTCTATCATAGTTTCACTGAAACACAAATGCTAACAGATGTTAGCAGTCTGAGAGTATTAGCATCACTGTTTTATAACAGCCGCTGATGAATTGGGGCAGAAGTGAGCTACTGTTAGCACTGGCATGGACATGCTGACTTCAGCTCTCTCAAAACTAGAGTTTTTTATAATGTTGCATGCAATTGCAAGATATAAAGTTATATTATAAACATAAACTCAGACTAATGTTACTAATAAACTCTGCCTGATCATTTAATAATTTACTTCTTTACATTAAAACGGACAGTAGATAATGAACTGTATACCACCAAACAGACAGACAGATAAGATGGATGGATCATTACTTCAATGATAGGTTTTTTTTAGGTTAGCTTTTTTAATTTTTTGAAGATCCAAAGGATAAACAATGCAGATTTATTTTCACAACCACCTTTGCTCATTACCAAGCGTGCCAATAATAGTGGAGGGCACTGTAGATAGATTCTGTAGATTTCCCTAAAAAAAAATTCTCCTCCTCTGTGGGGGGTAAAGATCTTTCGGTCTAGCTTGTTGGAGTGCTGAGAGAGAGAGAGAGTGATTAGAGGAACCCGCCGTTAATTAAAGCAAAATAGAAAAGAAAGAGTGAAATTAAACCTGCTGCGATGAATACTCCATTAACTATGAAAAGTGAGTGAGGGGGGAGAAAGAGATAAAAAAAAAAAGATGCTGCGAAACAAACAGTCAATTTTCACATCTAGACGGGCACTGCAAGCTGTTGTTTTTTCACCTAACTTGTGGAAATCAAAGTTGCAAATTAGTCCTTAAGAACATACATAAGCCATTCTCAATGCAGAAGGATAAATGCTTTGACAGGGTGATCTCGGGTTGCTGTTAATTTTCTGCTAAAATTGACTGACAATGGACATCTAACTGGACATATGCCTGTCTATATGTCTACTGAATCTACTCATCCACCAATCCATAATATCCATACACCCAACCCATCTGTCAATAGTATCTACTCATCCATCAATCCATTCATCCATATTATCATCCATCTTCAGTATCTTTTTATCCACCCACATATCTACAGTATCCATCCATCCATCCACAGTATCTATATATCTAACATAGTATCATCTGTCAACAGTATCTATTAATCTACCCACCAATCCATTTATCCATTTATCCATCCATCCATCCAGCCAACGGTATGTACTCATCCACCCACTTATCTACACTATACATTCATTCATAGTATCATCCATCTATCCATATCAGTACCTATTCATACACATATTCATCCATCCGTCCCTCCATCCATCTTCAGTATCTAAATATCCATCCATAGCATCATCCATCTACAATACCTTTTCATCCACCAATTCTTAGCATGTATCAATTAACCAATCAACTCACCCATCTGCTTGTCCTTTTAATGATCTACAGTATCCACCCAGTTACTCATGCACCCATCTATCTACTGTACTGATCCACTACTCTACAATATCTATATATCTATCATCCATCTACAATATCTATTCATCCATCCATAGTATTTATCAATCCACCCATCCATCCAATGTTCATTTTCAACTTTGAAAAAAAAAAAAAAAAAAAAAAAAAAAAATTGAAAATTATGTCTAACTAGTAAAAACGTCTTTAATCAGATAGCTAGGTCAAATGAGATGATCGCACATTTGACAGTAGCTGTCTATGCAGTTTCTTTACTTTTAAAGATCCAAACAAACTAATTTTAAATATGCCTGCAGATCAGGTAAAGGTTTGTTATGGTAAGACAGTATAAATGATTCATACGCTTACAGCTTAAGGAGAAATCCTTGATGATTTAATCCATCACAAGGACTATATTGGGGGGGGGGGGGCACAAAGACATTAATAGCCAGCCATGTACTTATTCTACTGGTGAACGGAAGCATTGTTTTACCTAAATATGTTGTTCTACCTAAATGGGTTGTACCATGTTTTTTTCTGAACATCACACAGATCTCATCAGCAGGGTTTGATCTCGGTGTAATGTTGTTCTCCATCTCTTTCACTCGCTCTCTGCTCTGTCTCACAGCTACTTCCTCTTGCTTTCATCTGTGGCGCTGTCAGGAGACTGCTGCAATAGCTCCATGTGTGTTGCATTTAGCACCCTCATTAACCACGCTTTTGTTTGCCGCACCGTGTTCAGACTTTACACTTTCGAGAGAAACACAAAATAACAAGAGAAAGAAGGGAGGGGAGCACAACACTCTTTGAGCGATTAAATCTTTTCTCACCTCTCAATTCACCGCCGACGGCTGAGCAAGAAATAAGGGATCGTACAGACATAGAGAGAGGAAGGAATATATGGAGAGTTGTAGCATGGTGCTGTTTGATCTAATGAGAACTGATGGAAATGGGTCAGGATGGGTAGTCATGTAGAGCTGCGTGTCTTTTTGCCCTACGGTGTGCGAATGACCTGTTGGGCTCGGTGCACAGGTTTCACACCCTTAGGGTGAGCACACACTCTTACTATTTGTCAGATGCAGTCAGATGCCCAGCCATGCAAGAAAGTCCACATGTATGTTTGTGTGAAACAGCAACATCACTATCATGTCATCTTGAGAATACAACCTAGGGTAATTAAGGTATATGTGTTTTTACTAATTTGCCTTAGAGCATACATACAGACTTATATGAGATGTGTACCATAAACATGATGCTGTTATATTAAAGGAGAGGGGGGGGGGGGGGGTATGAAATGCTATTTCACGCATACTGAGTTTTTTTGGATTCCCATGCTAAACATGGAAAAGTTTCAAAAATTAAGTTGTACGTTTGAAGGAGTATTTCTGTTCCAAAAATACTCCTTCCGGTTTGTCACAAGTTTCGGAAAGTTTTTTTTCGAGTATGGCTCTGTGTGACGTTAGATGGAGCGGAATTTCCTTATATGGGTCCTAAGGGCACTTCTCCCGGAAGAGCGCACGCTCCCGTAGAGCAGAGCACTTAGAGCACAACAGACATTCACTGATCAGAGCGAGAGCATTGCGAAATGTCACAAAAGGAGTGTGTTTTTGGTTGCCAGAGCAAGACAACCCTGCACAGATTACCAAAAGAAAAACAGCATTAAGGGACCAGTGGATGGAGTTTATTTTTACAGAGCATCAACGGAGTTGTGCAAGTGTTTGTGTTTGTTCCCCTGCATTTCGAAGATGCTTGTTTTACAAACAAGGCCCAGTTTAACGCGGATTTGCACATTTTCGCACGTTTATTTCTTAAGGATAATGCAGTCCCAAAGAAAAAGGGTCACGATCGTGTGTTGGAACCGCATGCGGTGAGTAAAACTGCTTCAAATATCTCTGTGTTGTTAACTTAGCTATCGGCGCGTGAGCACATCAAGTAAACAACATGCGATGTTGTCATCGAACTGCACTTTCCACATGTACAGCTTAAAAAAAAAAAAAAGACGACAAAATGGAACTTAGTCATTTTCCAAAACCGCTAAGCAAATATATACAGTTTCAGTACATACCACATAGAGACTTTGTTGCTGATGCTGCTCTTGTTAAATTTCAGCCTCTGGATCTGATTCTGGATCATAAATATACACTGAATCTGACTGTTAGCCATGGTTTGTTTTGGATGATGGTTTTTCCCTCACGGTAATGTCACAGCTTCCATACACTCTCAACACAAAAGCCTACTGGCGCTCGTGATTCTTTATCTCCGCCCACACGTCACGCCTCAAGCCGGTCGTGTTTTTACGGGACAAATCGGTACAGACTATCTTTCTCTTATGAATATAATAAAACTAAAGACTTTTTGGAGTTATGAAGGATGCAGTACTACTCTATAGGTACTCAAGATTAACAGGATATTGAGTGAAAACGAGCATTTCACCCCCCCCTTTAAACAAAGACCAATGGTATGGTAGGTCCATTTATTAAAATCAATGATGACATGTACATAATCAATTGCAAACACAGATTTGCTTCTTTAGCTTGTAAATTATCAAAAATGTTTTGTTATTATTGTAGAATTAGCTTGGGGAAAACTACAAACACCTGCAATATTATCCAAATTAAAGCATAATGACTTGCTATAATTGGCCCGCTTAAAATGTTTTTTTTTTTTTTGACAGTTCTGAGATGATTCAAACAATCAATAACATATAAAATAAATATACCTTTGACCTTGGACCACAAAACAAGTCATAAAGGTGAATTTTTCAAAATTGAGATTTATACCTCATCTGAAAGCTGAATAAATTCGTTTTTAATTGATGTATGGTTTGTTTGGGTAAAGCAATATTTTGACATACAATTACAATCTGGAGTCTGAGGGTGCAAAACATAATATCAAAAATATTGAGCAAACAGCCTTTAAAGCTGTCTAGATAAAGTCCATAGCAATGCACATTGTTTTATTATATTAAGAGTAGGAACTTTACGAAATATCTTCATGCATTATGATGTTTACTTAGAAGCTTAATAAATGTTGGCATAAAAGAAAAAATCTATAATTTTGATCCATATAATGTATTTTTGACTATTGCTACAAATATACCCACACTACTTAATACTGGTTTTGTAGTCCCATATTACATTATATTGTATGAATCCATATTTGTTGTCATTTTTTAATTAAGTGTAATAATCTTATTTTTTGTTTAATTAGATAGAAAAATGTCTCTTATACTTACAGTTGGATCTAATATGCTAAACCATAACAGTAACGATGAATTTAAATTCAAACAGACATGGCAAAATGATTTGTGATTCAGTGAGGGAGTTTGTTGTGAATTTAGTAATGCCTCAAAATGACTGAATCGGTCTAATTCAAACTAGTGCACTGAAAATATGGGCACACATTCCAGGATGCAACCGCAAAAGACAAAGAGACTAGATTCCTATTGTTTTTGCATTTTAATCACATTATGCATTTTAAATGAGCATTCAAAACTCAAAAGATTTATCTGAAATATCCAAGCAGCTCATGCGGGAGATTGATCAGTGTGTGATGATGAAGCTGAAAATTCAAGCTTCAGTTCTTCCATCCTTTGCATTTCTCTCACCGCCTGTCACTCTTTTTCTTTGAGACCCACACTCCATCTTTCTCCCATTTTGTGAGTTGTAGCAGCCAAAAATAAAATCAATTTCATGTGCTGCTGAAGCTTTAGATCTTTTTCACTACCCTCTATTCTTCTCTCTCTCTTCCTTACTCTTAGTGGGGGTCTTTCGCTGGAGCCATATGGTGAGTGTGAGCAGATCAGGGTGGTTGATGGGTGTTTCAACCCAACACAAAAGCGGGGGGCCTGCTGAATGATGCCCATGAATGTATGAGGACAAGCAGAGTGAAAAGGAACCTGTGGCTGTGTCATAAAGGAGCGGCGGGGGAGGAGCTCCATGTGACATCACAAAAAAGGGACAAAAGAGTTTAGCAGGTCTTTCTCCTCAGTGCACTCCACCCCCTGCCAGAAAGCACCAGCTAATTATCCACCATCCTGACAGGAGGGGGTGTGCATGTATTCATGTGCGCATATCTAAACTGAGATTGAGCAGCCGGGTTCACATGCTTTCGGCACCAAATGAGAAACCAAACATCCCCACCACTCTGATGGATGAGGTTTTGCATACATGTGCATGTGATGACTTGTTTCAGGAGGTTGCATAAGATATGAGATGTCGCGTTTCGTCTAAGGAGTCAATGAAACAATCTCTGATTTTACAGCAATAATGTGAAACTAGATTAACTTAACCACTCATAATGTGAGTGGTGCTTGCCTGTCCAAAACCATGATGGTTGCTAGGGTCAAAGCTCCTACATGTATTGATAAATGTATAGATATCTATACATATCTATCTATCTATCTATCTATCTATCTATCTATCTATCTATCTATCTATCTATCTATCTATCTATCTATCTATCTATCTATCTATGTTGCTTGGATGTTCTGGGTGGTTGCTAGTTGGTCCCCACTCTCAAGCCATTCTAATGTAGATAGGAATATACTGTGTGTTTGGATGCAATTAGCATCCTGGTCTGGAATTGCAATGATTGCTAAGCAGCTTTCTATGAGAGAGCGAGACCAAACAATGATCGTATTCAGTGGCCGAATCCCCACTTTTTCTCCTCTGTCCAGCTCTAAAACACATCTGTTTTCATGGTACTTGACTGACACACCATTGCCAACACCCTTTCAGCCGTATTCCGCCCACTCTCTTTCGAATGATGATGTTGGGTATGAATGTGCTACAGCACTAGAGGGAGAGGAACATTTGGTGAGGGGTTTGGGTAAAGGAGCTCCCCATTCATACACACATCATTACCCCTGGAAACATTCACTCTACAGATGGACTCTCTGAAAACACATGCACACACCCATATCGTCCAATCATATACATTCTTTTCAGCATTCCCCTTGTAAAGCTTTCTTTTGCATCCTGAATTAATGTATAACCCTTTTTAGAATCAAATGGCAGATCTGAAGATTTAGTTTACACTATACATAAGTTTTATATGCATAGAATTCCTAATTTTGGAGTCTTTTTCAGCTTTTCCCACATTATGTATTTAATGAAGTATTTGGAATCCAAATGTATATTTTTGTTAAGCAAAAATACATTAATTTTTTCAGATGTGTGGTGACACTTAAGACATTTATAATGTTGCTTAAAGTTTATATTATTTCAAATAAACACTGTTCTTTTGAACTTTCTATTCTACAAAGAATCCTATGGTTCTTGGTTTCCCCAAAAACACTGAGCAGCACAACTGTTTCATATAATAAGAAAAGCTTCATTATTTCTGAAGGATCTTTTAAAACTGGTAATGAAATAATGAGTGCTAAAAATTAGCCTTAGTCAAAAAAATCCATTACATATTACATTTAGGAAAGTAAAAAGAGTTTATTACATATTGATAATAATACTTCAAAATATTAGTGCAATTTTTATAACATAAATATGAGCATAATAGAATGTTTTAGGGATTTCAAAAACATTTCAAACTGTTGCATAATAGTCAGTATATTCATTTTGTTTCACACAATCAATAAACTGTTGAAATAATGTTTAAAAGCATTCATTCTGAATGTACTGTACCAAAACTAATACTGGCTGAAAGCTGACACAACACTTTATCTCAGAAGATGAAAAAAGTCCTTATTTTTAAGTGATTTTCAAGTTCGCAGACCAAAACCCACTTAAAAACTCCCTCAAGTCTTAGCGTCAAAACTTTTCAGGTCTTTTCTCTGAATGCATATCAAAATAATGACCATGCCTGGCAGTGAGAAGAGGCCTGGGCCTTTGTTGGGGTTGTCAGGGAGGTCTCATTAAAAGAAACCAATGGACAAATGGGGCGACCTGTAGGCCTTTGTCAGAATGGAATACCCTCACACTAAACTTCCACTCCATCACTCCGGGACCCTTATGGCTCAGCAATTCCCTCCCAATGGACTCAATCTAAATCTGCTGGAGCAGAAAGCACCAGTGCAGGAATGAAATATTGGTTGCCCCTCCCATCAGCTTTTGTTTGGACGGGACAGTCAGACGGTGAGGCCCGGAATGCTAAGATGGAGGTTTATTATTAGGTTCACTGATGGGTCATTCCAATTTTTAAAGGGATAATTTATATCTCTGATGGCCTGTTCGGGTCTGTGAATGATGGTTTGGATTTGCGTGTTCAATTTGGGGCAGCAGCCAAAAATAGATTTGAAAATGGAGAGCGCAATATGTTTCACTACTCTGCTGTTCTAAAACAAGTTACTCTTTTTGGGGGTGCAAATGAACTGCCAGGGGTTCGAAGACTATTTCAGCAATAGCAATAGTGCAGTGTTAAATGCTTTTGTGCCCTGTCCTTGCCTGACATTTCAAGATAACATGCTAAACCTTTACAGAATAGTCATTAAAAAGCAACTTTTGCCAAATTCAGCATTTTTAACTACTGGAATGTTTTGCCCTCTTACAACAAATGTTTTTTTTAGTGGTAATTTTTTTATTTACCCCCCCGCCCCCTCCCCTCCCAAAGAATGCTGTGGAATTCTAGCTTTACTAAATTTAGCTGTTATGACTGTGATCAGAGTAACAAAAACAGGAATTTTCACTCAGTTTTGGGGGTATGAAAGGATTTTTTTTTTTTTTACCCTCTCGCTTCCGTGGGGAACTGAGTGGGTGATGGGATGGATCCTGTTCAGGAAATCCCATGACCTTTGTGTGTCAATTTACATGAACTGAGAAATGGAGATGTGTCTGTTATGCTGATGCGTTCTCTGTTGACCTGTTTGGGTAATATGTACAAGCTCTCATCATCAGGTTGTCCACATAGTGATTTAAATGAATCACTTAAGGACAAACGTTGACAAAGACAAGTGTGAGTGAGGTTACTGAGGAGAAACCTTTATGTAATCCCAGATGTCAGAATGTCCCAGGTCTAGCCTCGGTATGGGGTAAATGTGTCATCTTGGCTTTCCTTTCCATTCTCTAAAGATATTATTGAATGCAGGTATGCATCACAATGCAAACTTGAAAGCATGGTTTCTGTATGGGTCCCTGCAGTGCATTACAGAGCCCAAATAAGCATTCCCCAGTTTGCTGGCTCAAGCAGTTTACTTCACTTTATTGGTTTAAAGTTTAATGTATATTTCTTTGAGAATATCTTTTTGTTCTGGGAAAGAAAAAAATAAGGCTTTGGCCTTAATGGGGTCATGATGGAGCCATTCATTTTATAGACATAAATGTCAGCAGTAATAAAAGTTGTTAGTGCGTGATATCAATCTTCAGTGTGTTTTGATATTTTGGTGCAATATCTGAATTTCTTTAGTAAGGAGAATGCATCTCTGTAATGTAAAACTAATTGAATTTGCGGTTGTCCACTTTTGCCAGAAACGTGAGGGGAGTTTTATGAGATATCAGGTTGACATCATGCATTCTGCTGGAAGAAGGAACACCCAGTGAAGACGCTGCATGGAGCAGATGACTAGAAGAAATCAAGCAAAAAAAGTCAGGCAAACACTTCATCATCATTAGCGAAAAGGAAGAGCAGAGGAAAGGGCAAAGTAAAAGAAAACTAAAGGTAGGCCAAACAGAAATATTTATTATTATTATTATTTTACTTTTAATTTTTTGCATTCACAATCTAACAGCACATTCTGCAGAGAAGTGATATTTCTCCAAATCACAAGTCATAATCATTGGACATGAGCTAAAAAAAACAAACAAAAAAAAATTAATAAATAAAAACTCCACCCCAGAGAGAGAGAGAACGATCTTCCATCTGCCAGAGTGAGCAACCTAACAAAACAAAACATTCGTAAATTAGTTATTCAGCCAAATCAAATACATGTCTGCTGTCAAACTGAAAACATAAGCACATTCCATTAAGGAAAAGCTGCAGTGTTCAAGATAAACAGATTTTCTGAGTATTTTTCATTAGTCCCTCCAGTAATAAGTTGGACAACTTACAGCCTATGTTCAAAAAGTCAAGAAAGAATGCAGTTGTAAATATTCACAAAGGAGATTTTTGTGAAAAACTAATTTGAAGAGATCACCTATTTCTCTGATTAGCAAGGCCACATTAACCACTAATGGCAAATGCTGGAATGGAAGGCTGGAATCAAACCCCAATTTCACATGATCTCCACAAAGCAACATTTTGAAAAAAAAAATTAAAATAAAATAAAATAAAAATAAACTATATACTGAAAAGTATTGTACCATTTTCTTGACCTAAAAACATTTCATTCACACAGATTTTTCTTCATAGATGGGCATTGACCAAGTTGCCAACTTAGTGACTTTAGAACCAGGAAGTATGACCATATATGCCAAGTTCTGCAAACATTGCAGTGGCTCCCTATTAAACATTTAAAAATCTTGCTCATTACTTATAAAATCCTGAATGGTTTAGCACCTCAGTATTTGAATGAGCTCTTATTGCACAGTCCTCCACTTTCGTTGTGTTCTTAAAACTTGGGCAATTTGATAATACCCAGAATCAGGGCTTGAAAACGAAAAAAATCGTCTCACTCCGAGCAGAATCAATATGATAACGTTTCTGTTCTGCATTCCTCTGATATTATTACCATTTTGAAACCGGTTCGGGTGGAAGAAATACCGGTTAATAACGTTATTTTGTAAAAAACAATATTATTTGCCTATAATTTGCCTAATAATAATAATAAAGTAAAGTGTGTTCTTTACTCAAAAAGAAAATGAAAAAATAGAGATCTAACGTTAGCCAATAACCAGTTGCGCTTAGTCAAAGCCAATACAGCATCATCTTTTCTAGATTTTGGCCAAATGTAGGCTACTATATATATATATATATATATATATATATATATATATATATATATATATATATATATATATATATATATATATCAACACTTTAAAGACATCAAAGTATTTTTAAGATATTTAAAAATGATTGCTGCATTGTAAAAAAAAAATAAAAAAAATAAATAAATAAAAAGTCTCATCTCTCGTCGCATTTTATTAGCCCTATTACTTTCTGAAATAATGAAGGCTAAAGCAAAATGTTAACAAACATTCTAAAAACAGTTATTAGTTTCTCTCCAAAACAAATCCTCTAAAGTTTAGGCTATGAAAACGTCAATCCAAAACCAAATTAATCTAAGGTGAAGCTGATGCTTACCTCTCTCATTCGGCACAAATCCAAATGTTTTAATATTCCCGATGTATCTTGATGCTAAAATATGTTTATTATATAGTGATTTTACTTTCATCGACACAAAACATCATCCTTCACATCGGCTATATCAGCACAGTGAGGCGCGGTCATGCTGGACGGAGTAGTGTAACTTTTTATTTGCTTCTTTAACTGTATTTTATTTTGATAATGAACAGGCTTCAATATAGCAAAATGATGTTGTGTCGGCGCGATGGTCATACCACAGCTGGGTGGTTATACAGAAGCAAGACATTATTCAAAGTTGTCAAGCTTTTGCAAAATAATTAAAACTGTAAAGCTTTTGCAAAATAAAGAAAACTACTCTTTGCTGTATCATTTTCCTTTCTGAAAACTTTGGAACATGTCTCAATGAACCGTAATTTAGCAAAAAAAAAAAATTATTTTGTTTCGTTAATCTGTCAATATGATTTAAGTGAAATATATTTAGTGTATATGCCTATATTGCTTTTTATAGAAATAAACTCTAAGGGCGGTGCATTTGTCATCGCGACTTACATATGATGAGTTCACAGCTGAGCTGACATTTCACTCATAGGACGTACTGCTGGAATTCATGATTGGTTGACAGCAAATTTCAAATATTAAATGGGAGGATAAAATAAAGTTATTAACCGGTTAATGGCCATTTACATTTTTTTTATTCTGTTCGGAACTAAAATGTGATTTCGTTTCTGTTTCTGTCCCTGCCAAAATTTTGTTCGTTTCCAGTTTTCGTTTTCGTTCCTTGAACCGGTTCAGAGCCCTGCCTAGAATATCTAAATCAACTGTGGGCTGCAGATCCTTTTCGTATTTAGACCCCAAACTCTGGAATAACCTACCTAACACTGTTCGGGAGGCAGACACACTCTGTCTCTGTCAGATTAAATCTAGATTAAAAACCCATCTCTTTAACCTTGCTTACACATAACATACTAACACATTTCTAATATTCAAATCCGTTAAAGGATTTTTAGGCTACATTAATTAGGAAAACCGGAACTGGGAACACTTTTCATACCACACAATGTACTTGCTACATCGTTAGAAGAATGGCATCTACGCTAATATTAGTCTGTTTCTCTTTTATTCCGAGGTCACCGTAGCCTCCAGATCCAGTTTGTATCCCGATCAGATGGTCACTTCAGTCACCTGGATCCAGTACGAATCCAGCTGGTGGATCAGCACCTAGAAAGGACCTCTACAGCCCTGAATGTCAGCGGAGACCAGGACAACTGAACCCAGATACAGATCCACAGTCAAGATCTTGTCTCCTAGATGGCCACCGGGACAAGACCACAGGAACCAGATGAGTCCTGTGCAAAATCTGACTTTGCTTCAGCCTGGAATTGAACTGCTGGTTTCGTATTGCCAGAGGAGATCTGGCTCCCCGACTGAGCCTGGTTTCTCCCAAGATTTTTTTCTCCATTCTGGCTTGGTTAGTTGGGGGACACTTCATTTCCAGCGATATTGTTGAATTGATTGCACAGATACTATTTAACCTGAAATAAGCTGGATGTTGACATCACTGAATTCAGTGATGAACTGCCTATTAGCTTTATTGACACATTTTGACATTTAATGCTGTTCAGTTGCTTTGATACAATCTGTATTGTTAAAAGCACTATACAGATAAAGGTGACTTGACTATGTTCTTTTTTCATGTGTCTTATTGACATTGACAAGTTCTTTGAAAAACATCTTTGACATTTGATACATATCTAGTCTTCATGATCTATGTTGAGTATGGTTTCACTAATAAGAAACATACATTTGCATAAAACATCCATATTTGCCATTGCCCATGTTGATTAGAGTATTAAAAACATGAAAAGTATTAATTTAAGCTACATTTAGAACAGATAAAAATGTGTGATTAAATTGTGATTAATCTCGAGTTAAACTCGTGACAATCAAGTCAAGTCACCTTTATTTATATAGCGCTTTTAACAATACAGATTGTGACAAAGCAACTGAACAGCATTAAATAGGAAAATAGTGTGTCAATAATGCAAAACTGTATTTAGGGTTGTCCACTTCTGATCAAATCACAGAGATGGATGTTACAGTAATACCCAGTGCAGACGGGGCCTCTGCCTCTCTGAGTTTAACATGAGGCAGATAAGCTTCAGCACGACTAGACAGGTAAAACAGAGACAAACATATTTGTTTGGACTTGAAGAGAGAGGAAAAAAACAAAACAACAGACAGAGATAGAAAAGTGAGAGAGAGCAGAGAAAATAGCTTTCTGTGAATGTGTGATAGTGAGAGAACGACTGACAGTCCAGCTGAGAAAAAGAACGAATGAGAGAAAATGGGACGACAGGTACATTGAAAAGTCAAAGGAAAAAAAGACACCTCTAGTAAAAGATGTTAGAGGTGTTAGTGGTGATAGAGGAAAGGCTGAGCTGTCATAGTCATCTGTCTCATTTGGGGGAAAACCGAAAGACAACCTGCGCTGGAAAATACACCTCTGTCAAAAGCAGATACGCAAACACTGACAAAGAGTGAAATAGAGAAAAATAAAAGAGACAGAAACCAGTAGAGATGCCTCCTTAACCCCATAGGCATTATTTTTTTCAGTCTTTCTTTCCCTCTCGCTCAATGTCTCCTGTAAATTCGGCAAACACGCTTCCTTTGATGTCTCACACAGATGGCAGAAATCCTCTTCCTCGCTGCCTGACTGTCTGTCTGGGCAACCCTTCACTGCCAAACTGAGGTGTGCCAGTGTGGCTTCAAAACACTTACATATAAAGAAAGGTAGCCTTTTCACTACGGTTTTCACTCAAATTGATGTTTTGTTGCATGATGCAACAGGCGAAACTTCTTTAAATCATGTCAAAAGTTCTTCAAACCTCCATTTGACTTTGTAAGTGTGATGTAATATACTTTTGTGAGAAGGAACAAATTAAATTTTAAAAGCTTTTGTTGGTTGGTGTGGAAACAGTTTGTGGTTTGCAGCTTGTGTGAATGCTATTCACACTAAATCCCAATTAGCAATTCTCCATGATCTTGGTCACATTTTTCATACCTGCTTCGAATAAAATACCTTCAGCAAGCAATTCGCAATCTTTATATATCTGCAAAACATCTGTGACTATCCAAGGGATTGTTTGCAAAGAACATGTTTCTGCATTTAAAAACCCAAGACACAAGAGAGTGGAATGGGGGGAAAAAGCAAATGTGTTTTTTTTTTTTTTGTTTAAGCTTCACTACAAAACATTTGTGACCCTGGACCACAAAACCAGTCATAAGGGTTTAATTTGGATATAAATAAGCTTTCCATTGATGATTGTATGGTTTGTTATGATATGACAACATTTGGTCGAGATACAACTATTTTAAAATCTGAGGGATGGAAAGAATCTAAATATTGAGAAAATCACCTTTAAATCTGTCCAAATGAAGTTCTAGCAATGCATATTACTAATAATAAAAAGTAAGCTTTAATATATTTACAATAGGAAATTTACAAAATATCTTAATGCAACATGATCGTTACTTGATATCCTAGTGATTTTTGGCATTAAAGAAATGTATTATTACAATGTATTTTTGGCTATTGCTACAAATATACCTCAGTGACTGCTTTTATGGTCCAGGTCACAATTGAGAAGCACATGAACATACTATACTATGGTAATTTAAAAGCATTTTTTAATGTCCTTACCAGTTGTAAAATTATATATATACTTAATGTTCATTAAATTATAGGTGTTTTATCAGTGGGGTCATCAGCCAATCCGCATTTGTCATGTCATAACAATCTAAGGGGCTATTCACAAAGTTTTTGTATTTAAAAGAACAGGACACAGGACAGTGAAAATATTATTATTATTATTATTATTATTATTATTATTATTATTATTATTATTATTATTATTATTTTAACATTTTAATTTAAATTATTGTTTTTGAAAATGTTGTATTATGCTTAATGGTCAAACACATTTGTGTAGTGCATATTTACATAGTAAAACTACTCAAATGTGGCATAGTGGAAAGCAAAAATACATACTGTGTGACTGGCCCCATAGTGCTCAATGTTTTAAGTGATAAATATAGAAACAATGAAAAAAAGTCTTAAAATTGTGAAGATAGCAATGCATCATTTTATTTATTTTTATTTTTTGATAAATTCTTGTGAAGGAATGATATGGTTTAGACGACACAAACAAGTAAAGTGTGAAAACTGCCTTAAACTAAATGAAGACACACAAATGGTTATAATGGCCTATATATGAATAGAAATATGGAAATAGATCTGTATGACAGGCGGTGGAGGACTGAGAAAAAGGTGAGAGCTGGAGAGGGAGGTTTAAATGCATCAGCCAAGAATTTCCCATGTTTATTATTAATGGCCTCTCTCTTAAAAATGACACTTCCCCAATTTCATCAAGTCACCGTCTCCTGGGCTGTTTATCACGTGTGTGTGTGTGTGTGTGAATCTTTGTGCCTGCATTTCACTGTGTGGGCTATAGTGTATGTCTCTCTGTGTGTGTGTGTGTGGGTGTGTGTGTGCGCGCGATCTCCATCATTCTGTGCCAGAGGCTAGATTAATCCAATCTATCACGGCGAAACCTGAGTGACCTTCTGTGTCCCCACTGAATCGCCAACTCTCTTGACCCTCCTATGGACCCTATAAAAGAATAGAAAAAAATATTTTCATAATACACTTTAGACGATATGATGAATTAGGGTTGTGGTTACACTATTGTTGTGCAATACAAATTCCATCAAAGGTCTGACACATACTTTTAACATTCTTGAATATTACTAATTTAACTATTTCCTAACTTTATTTACAGAGATGAAAAAACGATCAAGTCAAAAATCATAGAACAAGTGAACAAATGGTAGAAGCAAAAAAAAAAAAAAAGTAAGAAACAATGAAAGAGTAACTGAAATAAGCTAACTAAAAACAGACAAACGGTTTTTTTTTTCCTCTTTCCTCATATTTTTACATTCACACCGTAACAATGAATACAAAAGTAACGAGCTAGTGTAAGAAAACAAATGAAAGTGATTCAATTATATATAGACTTTCTATTCACACAAAGAACAAGAAAGAAACAAAAAACTAATGAAATAAGAGCTAATGAAAAATAAATTCTAAAATTATATAGACATAAATATTATTGTTTAACTTCGCAGAAAGAAAAAGACTAGACTAGAGAAAACATCTAGACTAAGATCCCAAAATAGGTTATGTGAATAATTGAATGAAAGAAATACAAATAAGAGCTACTTAATGAACAAATGAAATAAACAGCAAATTAATAAACAAAAGAACAAAATAATATATGTATTAATATATATCAAATGAGTGAATGAAAGAAAGAAAATAGTCCAGGAAGTACAGCACGTATTCCCAGGCAGTATGTTCCTCTGAGCAATATAGTCAAGCAAAGGGACTCTTTCTGCCAGACCTTTACAGGTCAAATGTGGACATAAAACATTTGAACAGCAACAGCAAGTGTGTGGGATAGACATATGAACACTGCAGAGTTTGCTTTATGCTTTTCCAGCGCAGGCAGGAGAAAGATTTAGAGTATATATTTAATCTCTAAAGAAAAAAAAAAAATAATAATAATAATAATAAATAACCAAGGAATGATAAACAACCTTAGGGAATGTATGGAAAGCACAGTGTTCATTTCCCCTGGTTCATTCTTCTGTGTGGATTATATTCTTTGCAAAGTAAAGCAAATCTGCTAGCCATTGATAAAATGGCAGTGCCACTGCGAGAGTTAGCAGTATCTAATTTAATTCAATCCAATGACTTTAAAACTTATTTTATTTCCCTATATTTGACTTTTTCATAGCAAACAATCAATAATTTCTGTCTCTGACATAAATCGTGTTGATTTTTCACTGTCTTTGAGTAACTTTCAGTGAAAAATGTGCAATAGGTGCTTCCTTCTGTTCCTGAAATGTGCTGTAGCAGCAGTAAGCGGACATAGTGATTAGGTAAGAAAATGCTGTTCTTCAAATTCTCCCTCTCCATTTCTCCAAGAAAGCATTTGTAGGTGACAGGAAGTGAGGCATTAGCATTGTTTATTTTTCCCCCAGTTCACTCATTCTTTCTCCAAAATGGTCCCTCACATCTGGTGGCTATTACTCTGCCCGGACATCAGCACTGTGATCCAGAACCCTCGGCCACTTTTCACAGTGGAACATTAACCCAACGTGGACAGATAGCATCTCAGCACTCCAGAACCATTATGCTAATTTGATTTGTGCTATGCTAGGCTGACTTTGCCCATCAGATAGCATTAGAAACTGCGCGTCTGTGGCGAAGGCTGACGGATCTTGAGAATGTAACTCACTGGTATAGGGGTTATGTAAATTGGGGGAGGACTGGGAAAGTAATAGATTTGTGTGTGAAGTTATGTTGAATTTTATTTATTTAGCCTATGGTTAGTCTCTGAGAATTTGGATAGTAGTTTGCCTGGTTTGCTACAATTAGAGGTAAATTGAGCTCTAATGGATAGTTAGTAGTCTTATTTTCAAATTTAGATGGCCTGAGTGTACCCTGGGCCCCCATTAAAATCAAATAATTAATGAGATAATTATGACACAACTTTAATTTAGGGGTCAATCCCTTTAAGGCCAATATTAGGTTATTTGTTTTAATAAAGGATAATGGGATAACTAGTTTTGGTAGGACTTTATTTTACAGTCCTGTTCCTCATGTACATACTATGTACTTATTATAGTGATTACAATAACTATGTAATAACTAGGTACTAACCCTGAACCTACCCCTAAACCTAACCCTACCCCATGTAGTTACCTTGTGTTACCAGAACTTTCTTAGATAAATACACTGTAAGTACACTATAAGTACATGCTAGTACATGTACTGTAAAATAAAGTGCAACCCTAGTTTCTTTGTTGATTGATGATTCAATGACTCAAACATAACTCAAAAACACACTCCACTCCCTCAAACATGCACAGTTCTCTACTACATGACCCGATTTGCATACTGTGGTATTCAATTACAACTCCAATTGCAGTAGATTTGGGACATTTTGAAAATGCAGTAATAACAAGAATCTGTGATTTACTAATTCTCTTTAAGCTTTATGTAATTGAGAACAAAGTACAAAGAAGTACGAAGAAAGGATTTCCAAAGTTTTCACTGACCAACGTAAATGTATTTAGTAAATTGGGATGTTTATGGCTACAACATATTTGCAAAAAAGTTGGGACAGAGGCTTTATAAAAGTGAAAAGATTGTAGAATATCCAAATTAAACTGTTTTTAAACAGTTCACACTAAGCAGGTGAATTCGTAATAGGTCAAGGTTTCATTTTTGGGTATAAAAGGAGCATTTCAGTCTTTGAGGGCATGACCTTTGAGTCCTCAGATGGCATTTCACAAGAAACCATTATGATGCGGTGTTAAATATAGCCACATGGGCTCAGGAGTTCTTCAGAAAACCACTGTCACTTAACACAGACTGCCGCTGCTTAAATCTCTGTTACTCTAAGAGAAAGCTATAGCTTTCTATAAATTCTAAATTTTTTATAAATTTTACGCAGGTATGCCATGGGGTCCTCTGGGCCAGAACTCATCTCAGATAGTCAAAAAGACAAGTTCACATTTCAAGTTGTTTCTGGGAAAATTGACATTGAGTTCTTGCATCAGTGACAGATGCAAAAGCAAATGTCTGTCATGGTATCGGGTGCAGCAGAGCAAACATTATGGGTGGTTGGCATATGTGCAAAGGTATACTATTGACATGGATATATATTATTCTTTATTTGAAACATATACTGCCATCATGGTGACATCTTTCATGAGACCTTCTATAGCAGGATTAGAAACTTTCATTTGTATACTTATTCCCCCATTAAATACCCCTGAAGTAACCTGCAAAGGTGTCTTGCACCAGTGGTGTTCTTTGGTTTGTTGAGTGGGGTTCAAACCCACAGTACAGCCCTGACCACTAAGCCACACCACCCACACTACTAATATCATAACCACAGTGTGCTGAACGTATGGGAAAACAGGGGGAGAATTGGAGTTTCCTGGGAACTGTGGATCGAACAGGATGTTAGTGTTCTTTAAGGACATTCCACAAATGGCAAGGGAACTTTTGTATACATATACTTAACACTACTTAAAATAGCCCACAATGAGCAACATGTGTGAGCCTATTCTGTTAATGCCTGAATAAATTACTGAAAGTGCAATACAGGGGTTTATGTCTGAACAAGGGAAATAATGAGTCAGACAATTGCAAGGAAATTCAGTGACATTCATAGATGGATGATTAGGTAGGAAATAAGTGCGAAAAATGTAACCCGGATTCATTTGTGATTGGAAAAAACAATGTGTACGGAAATAGCCTTGAAAATATCAACTGCATTTCTACTGTGCAGCTGAAAATGGCACATTGCCCTTGCTCATTAATACCGTGATGGATTTCTATAAGTTAAATATAATTGAAGCTTTAAATTGCTTTAGTCAACTCCAGGGGAAAAATGACTTATATTTTATACTCAGCAGTTGCCCTCCCCTCGCTTTCTTTCACCATGTACATTAAATCAATGCCTGTGTTTCCAGTTCATGTTTGATTCATGACTGATGTAAATGGCCATATAAATATGTAATGGTGAATATGAATGATAAATTAGCTAAAGAAATAGTAACATGGTCTTTTGAAGAGTTTATATATAAAGTGAGCAATAGGGATATGGGGTCAAAGCCTTGGTTACCCACATTTACCTACATACTTTGCCCTTCTTGACACAGCACTCTTTGTGAAGCATGAAAATGGATTCAAGGTTGGGTAAAGTATGTGCCATTGAGCTTAATGGTAAGGTTTAAGTGGATTTGATTAAAACACTTATATCTTGATTTTATCTGAAGTCTTCATAGACGGGCTAAAGGTATGTACATGAGAGACATAGCTGAGCTAGTGTGTGTGACTTGAGATTTTTACTTGTAATGCGAAACAACCAATGTCTAATTTGAACTGTTGTTCATTGAGATGCAGGGTTCGTGGCATTTCTCAACATGCCGCACAAGGAGATGGGATTACTGAAAATGAAATGACTTTCTTTGTAGTCCAATTCCCCATTATTCAATGTAAATGATGTACCAGAAAGATTGTGCAATATTACAAGGGTAAAGCTTTTGGTAACACTCCAGCAAGCTTGCCATAACTGTGGCTTCAAAGGAGTTGACTGAGAAGGGCAATATAGTTGAAAATGATCTTTTTAAAATCAAATGACAGATAATAAAGTTGACTGTGGGAAAATGTGAATCTGCTTTCAGAACTGCTTCTGACAACTTATTGTTTTCTGCATGTCCTCTGGATTAATGGGAGTGAATGGAATGTTTACCAATGACAAATGAAAGTTTGCAGCTGAGCAGCTGTTCATGGGGGAGGAAGTAGCCCTGTAAAGCGTTCTACACACTCCAAAACTCAGTGCGTGAAATTAAAGGAATAGTTAACCTAAAAAATAAGTATTTATTTCATGATTTACTCCTTTCCATTAAAAAAAAAAAAAAAAAAAAAAAATTGCAATGAATAAGAAGTTGTAATGTAAGGCTTCAAAGCGGACATAAACGCTTGTGCACTACATTCTATAAGTAGAATAGTTACATATACTGAAAGTATTCTAACTCAAGTATGCAAGTGCTGGATGTCTTGACCTCAATCCTAGTTCTCTTGCCTTCGTGTTGCCTTATATGAGAGTGCATGAGAGAAGCAGCAATGATTCATGAATAAGTCATATAGATCAGTTTTGTGAACTGGATTATTGAAGAAAATTCAAAACAAAAACTCTCCTGAATGTGCCAAGGACTCCAAAAGAGGGCTGTAGGGGATGACTTTTGTGATATTTTTATTCACTTTTGAAGCTGGAATACACCAGTTACTTTAAATCTGATTGCATGGAAATATAAAATTATTAAAACTTTCTCCATTTCATGTTTCACAGAACAAAAATATCCATACACCGTGTGAATACTTATTAGGCACGTTGATATTCTGATGTATATATATAGTGTATGTGTATATATATATATATATATATATATATATATATATATATATATATATATATATATATATATATATATATATATATATATATATATATATATATATAGTATATTATGTAGTGTGCTCCATCTCTGTTTGAGTAAGTTCCTCCAGCTTAGTATGGATCTTAAAAGATACATAACTTCTCTGGGGTTTCAAAACGTTGAAGCTGTCTCGCATACACACACTCACTGACTTCCTTCATCGGTGTCTATATAACCTGACACCAACCTATTTACTTGAATATCAGATGAATATTTCATGTATCATATGTAGAGCAGTGTGGTATTTGAAAATGAAAACCTGATGCCGTGGGTAAAGCCTGGAAGTCCTAGGAAGTTGGATATGCTTTTAAACTTCCTTTGGAAGCCCATAGGTAATAACACATTAGTTTTTACCCTAAAGAAGGTATTGGAATTGTCATGGGAGTGTGTGAAAACTTGTGTGTGTGCGCAAGGCATATAAGTCAAACTTTGTTCTTAGAGGAGTTAAAACATAGGAAGAGTTCACCCCAAAATGACAATTCATCATTTACTCACCCTCAAGTACGAGATTCCTTCTTCTGTTGAGCATACAATAACATATTTTGAAGAATGTTGGTTAGCCGCTGACTTCTGTATTATGTAAAAAATATATACTATAGAAGTCAATGGACACCGTCAACTGGTTATCAACAAATATTCCCTTTTGTGTTCAACAGATTAAAGAAACTCATACAGGTTCGGAATAATTTTATGGTTAGCAAACTTGGGTATGTTGTTCTGTGATGTAAATTAAACACACTGAAAATGCAATTTTTGTTATTAAAAAAAGTTTTTATTTTATTTTTATTTTTTTGGGGAAGAGTTTGTAGTTTATGTTATATAACAAAAGAAGGATCTTTTCCACAGATCTCCTTTCACTAATAAATTGAAATGCCCCATTGTAAATACCAACAGGAAAATTTTGAGGGAACCCAGTGGCAAAATAGACTTCTCGGTTCTGATGTTATGGCTGCAGCACTCTATGATTATTCTTTTTAATAACCATCATTGGTGTGAACAGGCCTTTAAAAGAACATTTCACCCAAAATGGAAATCTGGGCTGTATTTATTCATGTTGTTATGAAACTTCCATGGAACACAAAATGGAATATTTTGAAGCACTGTACTTTCTATGTTCAATGCAATGAATGAGGGCTGAGTCTCAAAAGATATCACACTAGTTCGACTTTGTTAGTTCCTGAGAATCAAATTCATGAATCATTCTTTTGAATCAAGACTAGTTCACAAAACCACTCTGAATTATTCATTATTGAATCAGGATTATTAAAAAACCTTAAATTTCAGTCTGTTCTTCACATAAAACGATATTATGACTTGAAGATTTGAAATAGTGCATTAGTCACATGGACTTTTATGTGCGCCTTTTCCTCTCTCTTTTACACGCATTCATTTAATTATTTGCATATGCATTTTATAAGCTTAAAAGCATCCCTCTCCCACTATATTTCATCAAAACTCGTCCTTTTGCTTTTCAAAGAAAAAATAAAGTCCCACAGGTTTGGAACATCATGAGGGTCTGTAAATTATAGGGGGAAATGTCCGTTTAAACTGCTGTAACTCTTAAGATACAGCATGGAAGGGTGTGTGTATGAAAGAAAGAGAAATGACCAGCTCCGCTTTGCCTTATTAGTAATTATGAACAGCTGTTTGTTCATTCTGTGAGTTTGGGCTGCAGCCAGTGCAACATATTAACTTGTCACGCATACATGATCACTGAGACAGAGAGAGAGAGAGAGAGAGAGAAATGGAGTGAGAGGAAGAGAAACACAAGGCAACATTTGTTTTTTTCTTTTAAAGGAAAGGGGGTATTTCAGTATAATGAGAACAAAAAGAAAGAAAAAAAAGAAATAATGTTTATGTCAATTTATTGTGAAGAAGTGTTGAAAGAGACACACCAAAGCAAAACGACACAAATAGTCCGCCGGAAGGAAAGAGAGTGGGACCGCGAAATGGAGAGTGACATTAAATGTTCAACATGTGTGTAAACATTAATGTACCACTCTCTCGCCATACTTTAATGCGACTGACTCTATCATCTCCACCCCTGGCAGCATTGACAACTGAAGGTCCAGCTGTACTGGCAATGTTGAAGACTTCAGAGACACATGACTGGAAAAGCACCACTGGCAAGACATTGGCTTCTAACACAATGAACCCTCAGTCTCGCATTTGATCAGAGAAATACTGCAACAGCTGGCAATCTCAAACTCAGCCTTGCATACACAAACACACACTCATAAAGAGGATCCAGCTTTTGTTCCTTTCTTAAAATGTTCAAGGCTCTTGTTAAAGACTGGGTTTAAGGAGGTTTTTAGCAGTGATGGGATTATGGGTTTTTATGTAGGAAACCAACAGAAGCATCAAGCTTTTTAAGCAGCTTTTAGACAAAATGAGTTTCAATTTTTCAATGAGATGTGGCTGACCGTGTGTAATTAAACAAAAGCCAAAAGCTCCATCACAAGTGTAATCATGCATGAAATGAGACAGAGAGAGAGAGAGAAGAGACAGAAGAGAGAGAAGAGAGAGGTCATTTAGTAAAAGAACATTTTGGTGTATTAGAGCAACTGTCACACAAAACGGCTGTTCAGAATGATACTTGATAAAGCAGAAGTACATCATGATGTGCTTCTCAAACGAAGCGAAAAATAGCTGCTTACAGAAATAAATATTTGTCATTCACTTCTATCTGATATTAAAGCAATAAGCCACAGGAAGCTGTGCAATAGTAATTTTACCACAGTAAGGGGTGTTGTTAAGATGTGGATCAGACTTTTACCGTCTAAAACGACGACAAACAAGATAAGATAAATGTTAACTCCATTCAAATATGGAACACAACTGAAATGAGTAAACATGTTGAATGTGTCAAAATAACTCTGCAGTTTCCCACCAGAATGCAAAAAAAATAAATAAATAAATAAATGGATTCAATACCAATAAGGACACGGAACAACATCTTAAAGGTAATAATGCTAAAAACTTTTACTAATACTGCCTAGTATCGACCGGTGTCCTGTACAGCATATTGGATGAACAGGAAGGGTTTAATTATAAAGTTATACATTGTAAAATATACAAGCACCAAGATGTTATCCAGTATTACATGAACATTGTCCTGCAATTTTGGATACATTTCTGGGAACCACACTGATAAAGAGTATTCAGCTTTTGATCCTTTCCTAAAATGTTCAAGGTTCGTGGAAGAGAGTTTTTTTATTTTTTATTTTTTTTTAGCAGGGTTAGGATTAAGGGTTTTTGACTATGATTTAACAATTATACTTTATACAGGGTAAATACATATCACATACCTCAACCCAAGAATAAACCCCATTTGTTCAGCAAAATCTCCAAAACATAACTCAATAACAAGTATCCCCCTTTCCTCAAAATAACACTTAATTCCAAAATGTCCTCTAATTATGGGTATTTCTGGCCCTGTTTCAGCAACATTATCGCCACTAAAATATGATTAATGTTGTCCCCAAGCAAATGGATTACAATAATTGCAGTTTTACCAACCCGTTCACATGGCAATTCGTACATATTTAGTGCCAATTCGTTTCACCTCATATGAATTTGTACTGTGCGTTTTGTGAAAAATCATGCGTATTTTATGATGTGGCAAATTCGTAGGAATTCGAATGGATGACCACCACTAAGTCCGCTCCTAAACCAACCTCTCGAAGAAATCGTACGAGTGAGTTCTTATGAATTAGCCACCTCATAAAATATGTATAAATTGGTCGTGAGATAGTTTACCAATGGATTGCACACAATGAAATTGCATCAAAATGTTCAAGAATTAGCTCATTTTAGAAGTAAAACATAGTTCATCCTATACGATTTAGTCTCTTTTAGAAACATTTAAAAAATTCAGTGTGTAACTGCACATTTGTCTCTTATCAGATAAAATCACTTATCGTCTTCATTTTCAGCAAAATACTGGATGCAGCTGCTACCAAAGCAATGTTTCTACAAAATTGCTAAGATCATTTAAAGATAAGCAATCTTCTAGATTGTGATCATAATAAGTTTTTTTTTAATCCTGAGCAAAAATGTATTAGTTTCTTTGATCGTTAGCTTGTTCTTGTTAAAAAGACTTATCAAAAAGTATTGCAACTAGATAAGATCAAATGTTTTTTGGAGGCAGTTTCTAATTAGCGCACAAGATGCTCTGACATGTTAAGTCCAGTTTATGCACTCAGTATGGCTTGAGGCTAAATAATTAAAAGACAAACAACTAATAGCTTACATACTTTCAAATGAACACAATTTCAACCAAATGTTTATTTAAGATGAACACATTGTGGGGGGGTGGGGGACAAAATAAATGAGATTTATGGAGTAAAAGACAGAGAGTGAGAGAGCGAGAGATCTAAAAGGGTAGAGAGATTATGTGTAAATGGAAGAAGTGACTTTACAGGGTTTCTCATGATTCCCATGAACTTTTCGTCCCCAGTGACACTGACACAGGTCAACCCCTCATCCTTTCAATTTATAAATAGCTTTACTCTGAACAGCATGTGATAGTACATTTCTCACACAAACACACCAAAGGCCAATAACATTTTCCCCAGCAATGTATATTTTCCCCTCTAATGGAGAATGAAGACCCCTGTGACAGAAAGTCAGGGTGAGAGAGGAGCCGACATGAATTGTTGTGGGACCTTACAGACCTATATTGCCTCTTTCCATTTGTTATTGTTGTTTTATTTATTTATTTATTTTTTTACAATTTCCATAGTTTTGTGTCACACATCTATTTTCTGTTGTAATTATTTGGAATCATTCCTTAAGATTCCATTGGATCAGTAAAGAATCATCTCAGAATCAAATAAGATCCTACTGGATAAACCGGAACTCCCGTTTTACCATTTATTTGTTCAGAACTTCAGTTTACCCAGTAGAAACATATTTGATTCTCATGGGTGCGAGTGTGTGTGTGTGTGTGTGTATTATTACTTTTATTTTTAGATGTTAAGGGATGTTTATAGTAACTTTTTAATATTTCTATTTAATTTAATTTGATAATTTTATTCATGTATTTATTATTTCAGTGATGATACATTATTCCTCATTTTTGTTTAAATCTTTTAACATCTGTATAACATTTATTTCAATTAACACAAATTATTTAAAATTGTTTTAGTTAACAACAACAACACTGAGCTGTATCACACTTTTCTGCTTTTGTGAGTCTTGATTACAATGTTTCTTCCATCTGTTTGACTGTTTGTGTGTGTATTATTGCACAAGGACAACTATAAGAAACAGAGCTTCAAAGAAGGACTTGAGGCATTGGATTGTACCAGACCACAGGGGCAGAGAGCCTGAGGAATCCATCTGTCACGCAGGCATACACACACACACACACACACACACACACACACACAATCACACAATCACTAAAAGAGGAACTGGCCTGAAGCATTACTCCATACAATATCTTAATCTTGCCCCAACCACTTTATAACATGTTTTCCAAATTGGGTGATCACTGTCTTACACACACAGCCATCAATATTTTACTGTAATCAACTCCAGTGTTTAAAATATTAAAATAATTCTGCCTGTTTCTTACAAAAAGTTATCACATGGCTTCTGAAGCCCTGTAATAAAGCAAAAAGCTTTTCTTGCATTGTGCTGTTTTGTAATTTTAAAGCTCGGCAGCCCTCATTCTCTTTCATTATTGAAAAGAGCAGCCTGGATATTATTCAAAAGTTCACCTTTTGTGCTTTAAAGCAGAGATAAATTGTGGTTTGAGTAATGAAGGTGATAATTTAAAGGCAGGTCTGTTCTAAAGCAGCATCCAAATCCAAATCCAACCTTATATAAGATGGATTGGAGAGAACAACTAAATTAATCTCACTTTGCACACAAAAGACTTGACTAATAGTAAGATTTGATTCCAAAAAAATCTACAAATACCATGTTGCTAAGCTAACAGCTTGATAGTCCAAGCTCAAAAATACATTGCTCACACAGATATGAGGTATATATGCACACACTACTTTTAAACGTTGAATAAATGTAAATATCAATAACTGCCTCAACTATGACAGATCATCTTTAATTAAAAATGTTAATGTTGAACTTCATTCTGTTTTAGTTTCAAAGGATACAATGTTAAAATCATTCAGTATCTCTTAATTTGATTATGTAGAGAGCGCCCGCCCACATGCTCATCTGATTGGCTGATCTGATCGTGATGATGTGTGTCTGGTGTGGGCAGACAGATTGTTTTCACTGGAACGGTTTCATATCACATCTTAATAGGACAGTGTTAGATATTGGTCAAACTTGTTACAAATTAGAAAGTTAAATTACTGTGAAACATTCGAGACTGAATATTAAATATTAACGTGTTCATTAAACCTGCAGTAGATGACGCAATGACTCTTGTTGAGATCTGAGTCAGATTTATCCACACCAGTATGCTCACGTCACACCAATATGCTCAACTTACTGCAGGGTCATGGGATAAAGATGCAGCATCATAAATGATTTCAGCATGCAGGTGAAAATCCAGAATCACTTCCAACTTTATGTAAGACCATAAGGAACTACAAAGCAGGTTGGCTTTAGGAGATCTGATGCCACAAAGGCAGAGATGAGCATATGCTATTTCAACACAGCTGATGCCGTTATGGTGTAATCCCACTGAAGGAAAAATCTCTCCTCTTTCTCTCTCCCTCTGTCTTTCCCTCCCTCACTCTTTCACGGAGTTGCATCAGGCTTTCATTATTCCGCCTGTACAAATACAATACCTGATCCGAAGGGCTGCCCTCACATTTAAACTTCACAATAAGACTCTCTCCCCTCTTTCATTTCATCAGTTCACACCCTACAGAGGCGGCTCATTAACTAACGCTTTCATCTCGCGCACCCGCGAAACTACAAAGACGAGATGGCGAAAGTGACAGAAAAGGTTACGAGCAAAATGTCAGCCATTTCTGATGGCGAAATGTTGTGCAACTGAATCACATTTCATGCAGTGTGTTTTACTGGATCGTGTTCTTGCTTATGTGGGGTTATCAAAATGATGTAAAAGCTGTTCGGCACGAAAATGAGTGGGAAATGGAGAGAATGTTAGGTCAAACTGATGACATAATGCAATAAATTAAATAGGACATATTCCAAATATTTTTTATTTTGTCCTTTTTTAGACTACTCAATTCCTACATCAAAATATTTAGTTTAGTTTTACACAATCCCTTTTTTGTTTATTAGACATAAACAGAACAATCTGCTAAGTCACATTTATGGTTTCTATTTGTTGTCCATAGAAATATTTTTGGACAATGCCTGCTAAACTATATAACTATCTTTAACTCTGGTAATGGATCCCCCCCCCCACACACACAATAAATAAATAAGTAAAAAACTAAAATTATAAAGACTTTTATCAAATCATTTTTATATTTTCATATTTTTTTCTTGTTGAAAATACCACTTCCACAGCAAAATATTACAATAGTAATATTCATTTTTGTAATAGTAGTGATACAGTATTAATTAATAATAATTATCAATTAATGTTAATATTTAATAATAGTAGTAGTGGTAGTGGTAGTAGTCATAGTAGTATCAATTATTATTATTATTATTATTATATCAAAATAGTATTATTTTATTTTAACATAATAATAATAATATCACTACTAATACAGAATTAATATTTCTATTTTAATATTTCATTGTAAACAGTGCGTGTTTTTTCATTTGTATGATTTATAATTATTGTAATTTTTATTATTTTATTTGTATTTTATTATCTAAATATAATAATAATAATAATAATTATCATCATCATCATCACAAATTGTTTAACAAATGATTATTATTATTATTATTAACAAAATAAACAATAAAAAATAAACAATTAAATAATAAAAAATACAATAGTTATAAATAAAAAAAAATAAAAAAAATACTAAAATATTTTTGCTGAATCAATCTCGCATTTGATATCCTACACAATAATAAATAATTAAATAAAATGTGAATAATTATAAATAATAATAATAATAATAATAATAATAATAATAATAATAAATCCATTATATATTGACTGTTGTCTTTGCCAACTGATTTCCTACATAATCATAAAACAAACAATAAGTAAGATTATTGAAGTGTATGTGTATATAGTGTGTATATGTCATGACATCAATGCCACACTGTAAAAAAAAATTATATGATGAAAAAGTCATGACAACTTATATTTTTAAGTAACTTTAACTCATAAAAATAATTTAAGCAATTTCAACTTTTTTCATACGTTATTCTATATTCAGCTTGTTTTTTTTGTTTTTTTTTTATCAGTTTAATGTTACTGAAATTCAAGGAGCCCAATGTAGTTTGGTGAACTTCACATTTTAAATTCTAGCTTATTGGCACTAACCGGCCAGGTCTCTGAACATGAATCCATGCTCAGAACGACACATGAACTTGAGGAAGCTGTCCGTTTACTGGACTGGTGCGAAGACCGTGTTGTTGATGAGGTGAGTGGATGCTTGTGTGACATAATTTTATGGAGATTATTGTTCATTTTAGCAGAATAAGTTATGTTCTGTCATTGTTTTTCGAACTTTGTTTACCTTTGAAGTTTTGCATTTCTGCCACCCTTAGAGTGGGTAAAATTTGGCTTTGCTGAGCAGGGGTGCGTTTCCCATACAACGACACAAAACGTAACTCGCTGATTAACCACCATAGTACGATCCATCATCATGGAAACTAACTAGCTAGGCACATCTGTTTCCCAAAACCATGGTACCTGTGTCGCAGATCCATTATTTAAATCACCTTGGTTTAAGCTGTCATTGCGACATTGTACTTAATCTTATTCGATCTAATAGCCGACTAGTGCCATGAGCATATACAGCCACCTACGGTAGTTTGGTTTTATTTTCTCTTTTCTTTGACTCAAATTACGCTTTTGAAATGTCGTTACGTAGGAGTCGAGTAATATTGCAACATTAATTTGTTCTGCAATAAATTATATACATTCTGTACACACAAAATATACATAATTTAAAAGAGTTAAATGTGCTCTTTTCTGTCTATAATTTCACAATTTCATATAAATACTATTTCTTATTAAATATTCATAGGCTACTTAACTACAATTGAAAAAAGATGGGTTTAACAAAAATGTGATGTACTGTTGTGGACACCTGTTGCTTATTTTGCTCAATAATTTTTCCTATTTAAGTCCCCTTGCTATTCAACCATGTGTTAATGAAAATGACAAATAAAACCCCAATGTCCCAAGCATGGAATTGCAGTTCTTTTGGAGGAGGTGGAAAATAATAAAATCCAGCTATTTTCAAAACTGAAAAACAATATTACAATGGCTGACAAAAAAGAAAATCAGGCAGGAATCACTCAAAAAATAAATGTTGCTGGCTATGGGTACGAACAAAGCTCAGAAGAAGTCAGGAATAAGTGGAGGGACTTTGTAAGTATGACAAAACAGAGGGCTGCAGCATGTAAGAGAGAAGCAAACAAGACTGGTGGGGTATCAAGTCAGTTCATCCTCTCACTACAGAGGAAGAGAAAGTTTTAGCCATCCTGGAGCCTGAAGCATTGAAAGGTGCCAACCTTGGAGGTATAGATGTATATGCATCAACCAGGCCTTTGCCTTCAAAGTTCAGGCCTTCAACATCAGCCCCCGTCCAGCCTGGGTATTCAACATCAGGCTTTCTTCAGCCTGGGCCTTCAACATCAGGCCCTCTCCAGTCTGGCCCACAACATCAGCCCCCCTCCAGTCTGGCCCTTCAACATCAGGGCCCCTCCAGCCTGGGCCTTCAACATCGGGCTTTCTCCAGCCTGGGCCTTCAACATCAGGCTTTATCCAGCCTGGGCCTTCAACATCAGGTCCCCTTCAGCCTGGGCCTTCAACATTAGGCCTTCTCCAGTCTGGCCCTTCAACATCAGGCCCCCTCCAGCCTGGTCCTTCAAAATCACCAAAGGGTCCTTGTCTATTGCTCTTTTCCCCTGATTCACCTCTGACCGAGTCCTCTGACACAGAAGGTGATGCAGAAGTCAGGCAGTGTATATGAATGCCTACATTGGGACACATTTTACACCCCTTGACTCACTATATCTGATGACGCCATCTTAAGAAAGTTCTGGCTTCCAAGTGCCAAGATCCTTGAACTACTACAGGTTGTGAAACCACATCTTTAGAGGGCAACAAGGAGAAACAAAGTTCAGCGGTGCAGTTGTTAGGTACACTGCATTATTATGCTGTTGGAAGTTTTATGGAGGTGGTGGGTTATGGCCTGGGGCATAGCAAATCTTCAGATAGCAAAACTGTGACAGCAGTAACACCGTTGCTGTTACAGCTTATGAAGAACATCCTGATTTCCCCCAAACTCCTGAAAAACCCCAGCTGGCCAATCAACAGTTCTACAGTATTGACAACATCCCCAGAGTGATTGGCATCATTGATGGCACCATTATCCCAGTTTCAAGCCTTGTGGTAAATGAGCCCTTGTAGAAAGGGAAGGGCTGTCCAGCCATTAATGTTCAAATTGTTGTGTTCTTTTGTGCATATTGGCCAGTAGGTGGAAATAGAGGTTCATGATATACGTTCAGTTGAATAAAGAAGAGGGAGAGAGTCCGAAGCATCTCCACCTGCTACTGCATGTGCTGTACCACTCTGCTATTTAATTTGTTTAAATAAAGGATCTTGATGTTCGAATGCCTCCTCATTGCTTCTTTCAAAGGATATAACAATTGGCGACAAGGTATTTTTTTACTTGAGGATGGGAGCTGTTTCTACTTTTCCCACGCCATTTTTACCATATCCCGGAGAACCAACTATTCCGTTTGACAAGTGGCTGCGGATGTTCCAGAACTATTTGCTCGTTGTTGGTGCTTCTGGAGATGCATGGCCGGTCGAACGACAACGAGCACTGCTTCTACATTGTCTCGGGACTGAAGGCCATAGGTTGTTCTATACCTTGCCGAATCAAGGTGATTCGATGGAGGATGCGATCGCGACCTTGAAAGCGCACTTTGCTCCTCAACGGAACATAGTGGCTGAGCGTCATGCTTTCAGGAAACGTATTCAGGTACCAGGAAAAACCATACTTCAGTACGTAGCTGCTCTAAGGGACTTAGCGGCTACTTGTGACTTTGCAGCTACTCTGGATGACATGTTGCGTGATCAGCTGGTGGAGAATGTGTCCAGTCATCTCATTCGTGAGAGATTACTTTTGGAATCTGAATTGACTCTTGAAAAGTCCATTACAATTGCAACTCAAACAGAAGCTGCGGGTGAACAAGCCAAATTATTATCGTTTAATCGCTCAGTTCCTGTGCAAGTGATAAATGCAAAGTCTCCACCTGCAGCTGCACCTCACCGTCGGAGACCACCTTCAAAGCCAGCGTCTACAGTGCATTCTTCAAAGCCATCATTTACGGCACCTGTTTCGTCGTCCCGTGAATGTTATCGGTGTGGATCTAGGAAACACCTCGCGAATGACCGTAGTTGCCCTGCTGCATCGGCACAGTGTAATAACTGTCAAAAAATGGGACATTATTCACGAGTCTGTCGCTCGGAACAAGCTCGCTCAGTGCGTGAAATTGACTTACCTGAGATTCAGATCCTTTATATGCATGACTCGTTAACTGATAAAATTCAGTGCACGGCTGTCATAGCGACCGCAACCGTGGATTCTGGATCATCTGTTTGGATTTTGCCGAAAATTGTGTATGATACACACTTCAGGAAAGATGCTTTGCAGCCTCCTTCTGTCAGACTGGTGACATATTCTTGTGCTCCGTTTCCTGTACTTGGATGCTTACCTGTGACTGTCTCTAAGGATGACATTACCTGCTCCACATCGTTCTTCGTGGTTGAATCTGGCACAGCTCTGCTTGGAATGGATCTGATCAATGGGCTACATCTTCGTTTCGAAGGCAATTCAATTTTGCCAGAGCGCACGTCAGCTCCAGTCTTGCGATTGTCTGCTTCGATATTTCACCTGCTTTGGGTTGCACAAAAGGTTTTGTGCACAAGGTAAAAATTTTATCTGCTGTGACTCCTGTGCACCAGTAACTCCGTCGCTTACCTTTGTCTGTTAGAGATACAGTCAGTGAAGAAATTCATCGCCTTCTTAAGTTGGGCATAATTGAGAAAGAGGATGCTTCGCCGTGGGTCTCCCCGATAGTAGTAATACAGAAAAAGTCGGGTGCGTGGTCCTGCGAGAGCCCAACAAGGATGTAGTTACGGATAGCTACCCTCTACCACACATCGAATAAATGTTGTCTGTGTTAAGAGGTGCGACTGTATTTTCCACTATTGATTTGGAGAGTGCTTACTTTCAGTTACCGTTACATGAGGAGAGCCGCGATCTGACCGCCTTCATTACTCACAAAGGACTTTTCAGATTTTGTCGGGTCCCATTTGGCCTTGTTCAGCACCCTTAGCTTTTCAAAAAATGTTGGCAACAGTTTTACGAGAACTTCCGAATGTGGCCAATTGGGGGACGTACACAAAAAGAACATGATCACACGCTCAAAGCTGTCGTTCAGCATTTACAGGATGCTGGGCTGGAGTTGAATCATTCAAAGTGCCAATTCAACAAAACCAGTCTGTGCTTCCTGGGACATACAGTGAACGCACAAGGAGTTCAACCAGATGATTGGTAACATCTAATGTATATTGAGGTATAAATATATTTCCCCTCTTTTTACAGGCACACATCCGTGAGTCTGAGCCTGAATAAAGGGTCAGTTTTGCATTTCTGTACTAAATAAAGAGTATATATATATATCTTAAGTCAACATTTTAACTACTTGAATTTTTTTTCTTCTCCTTACATAATAGTTTTTTTCTCGTTTTACAGGCATTATTTGACTGATACTGGATGAAAGGTAAGTTTTGCATTTCTGTACCAAATAAAGAGTATAAACTATATCTTAAAAGATATTTTTTTCCTACATGTTTTTCTTTTTTTATAGGCCAAATTTGACTGAGAGTCTGAGACTTGATAAGGGCCCGCACCTTTTAAAACAGTATTAAAACAACAGCAGCAGGAAACATTTATATTGTCAATAAATTTAAAGTTAAGCAAAAGATTATTTCAAGTACAGATTACCTCAAGAATCTTGCAGCAGTGTCCAGCTTGAATTGGCGGGACATGGTGTGAATCGTCTTTGTCTCCACCCTTAGATGGTTGTGACGAGCAGTTTCAACACGAGGTAGTCGATTAAGATAAAGCGATTATGGTTTAAATACAATATTTTACAGTACAACAATACAAAAGTAAAACAAATTGCCATGTCACTGTCATTACAGACTAAAATGATTATGAGCTGACTGAATTATATCAAAGACCCTAACATTAGTCCCTATTTGTTCACACTAGCTAATTTAAAGGTACAATTGGTAAAATATTTGCAGTAAAATATCCAAAAACCACTAGGCTAGTGTTATATATTTTGTCCAGCTGATTACTAACAATATATCTAATGTTTCCAACTAAATTATCATTCTTAACAGTGACACGGGGCAGTGCTGTAGCCTGTCAATGACGTCAGTTCTTCTTCTTCTTTTTAGTTTTAGGGCATATTGCAACCATGGCTTATCAGGTGCATAACGCCACCTACTGTGTTGGAGTATGTAGCATGGATTTGAATCTAATGACTTTAGTTACCCTTTGTTACCGCCTTTACTAACGTATAAACCAAATCACAACAGTGTCGTGGACAAATGCGGAAGTAGCTTTGCGACAAACTTTAACTATAAAGAGATGCCGATCTCGCTTGTGTTTCACTCGACAGGTGAGTTGTTTTGATTCGTATCTTTACAGAAAATGTATGCTATTATAACGATCAACAAGATTAGTATTATGGGGCATACGTGCCAAACGTGGGGGATCGCATCTCTAGACCCGCTCGGGGACACGTTTGATCCATCGTCTGATCGCGTCTTTGCATTGACTTTGTATGTAATCTATGCGCGCAAATCGTTGAACTTGCGTTAAATCCATGAGTTATGCTTCTGTCTGATTTGGCCGTAAGTGGTTGGGTAGAAGACAACAAATCCTATCGTTCCACGCTCCTTCTTAGCGTCATCAAACCATGCAGTTGTTATTGTTTTGATAGTGCGCCCTCTAGTGGCAGGTCCTACAACCTGTAACTTTAAATAACGGATGTCTTTAAAAACTACACATAAAGTGTTAAGCACATCGGTTACATTGTGTTAAATGCTGTGTGAAAATACACATTGTGTTGATTTTTAAACTACACATACATGTGTGTAAAAAAGTTTATTTTTTTCTACACAGTTTTATTTAATATTGACACAAAATGTGTAAATTAGAGTGTTACACATAAAGTTTGTAATTTTTCTACACATCTTTCTAAGAGTGTAGAATAACCAACTGTTTTTTTTTTTTTTACTCTGTTATTTTTTTTATTTTAAAGCCTCATGGTGAGACACTTCATACAAAAGTAAGGCATGCAAGTTGGCCTCCGACAAACAAAGACTATGATGTTGCAGGACACATTTCTCCTTTTAAAATGTAAAAAAAAAAAAAAAAAAAGATTTGTAATGTACGATGGTGTTTTAGTGCCACGTAAAAACAAAAATGAAACAAAACAAAACAAAAATTCTAAAATCATGAGATTAAAGAAAGAATATTCAGTGGAAATACTACAAGAATAAAGATGAAATATTCTGAGAATCTGTCACACCACATTAAAGAGCATGGAAGAAAAAAAAAATATTGTAATATATTGTTTGTATTTCACTATAAAATAACAGATTGTGAAAGCTGAGACTTTGGAATATCTCCCGGTGATCCCAATCCGGGCCATTTGCATGTGCAAAAGGTTAGAATATCTAAAAATATTATAACTTTAATCTTAATTCTTCTAAACATTTCGACTTCATTCTCGTAATCTTACATTTGTAAAAAATATTTTAACGTGGCACTAAAACGCCATCATAGTAATGGACATGTTTGTGTGATTTTTTATTTTTTTATTTACATTTTTTTAAACTTGTCTAAGTGGTTGTTTCCCATGAGGTATGAGTATATTTGCAGCTTTGTATGACATTTTTGCCACTTGTATGCCCTCGTTGTATACATACAGCCTACTGGCATGCTGTTCTTAATATTGAAAACCTGTTTAAAAATTATTATTTTAATATGTTTCAAATAAATGTTGGACTATATTCTTTATCAGTACTTAAAATAAAGGTTTATAACTAGAATTATTATTTTTTTACTTCACTTGAAACTTAATATTGTTAAGTCAAATGAACTTCAATAAAGTAATGCAGCTCTAGAAAATATTTAAATTGTGAGTTGAAATGACTCACTAATTAAGGTAGCCCCAAAACTTCTGGTCGAATTCACTTCTCGACTCAATCCATGTCTACATAGGCTTCCATCTTATCTATTTCTGAAACAGAGCATTAAATAATGACCCCTGGCCGAACTACCGAGTCAACCAACCCACCACATAATTTGCCTTTGTTTTTCTGTTGCAGTGTTGATCACCAAAGCAGGGAAGCCCAAATAATAACAGAGAGCCAGGGAGAGAAAAGAGTGTGGGGATCTACGGCCTTCTCTCCGGCGCTCCACTTTGTGATGGTAATGTAGTCGGTACTCAATGCAGGGCTGCCTGTCTGAGTGATTTTATGGTTGTTATAGTGTGTGTTGAAATGAATGGAGTGTGTTGAGAGCGTATTATAGCGAGGGGCCGGGAGTATGTGTATGTGTATGGGCGGCTTGATAATGTTAAGAATGTTTGGTTGCCTCAATGTTCGTGTGTTAAGAGCTGTGTAGCAGCCGTACAGATGGATTTAACAGTGCGTTTATTGTGTGCGAGTGAAGCTAAAGGGATTAAATAGCACAAGGTGAACTCATGTGAAGCTTTCATAGACCAAAACGCAGTGTGTGTTGGAAAATCACAGGGAAATTTAAGTGGCCCTCCTCTGTCGGCAGTTTTCAAAACAAAAACTGCTTCCTTCAGACAGCTTCCCTGTTAAAAACGGGTAACCTACTGCCAAAAATAGAAAGCCATAGCACAATGGGTTATTTTTATTTAAAGTGATACAGATATATGCTGATCCCCTGATAGAGGTTCGCAGTGGTAGAACGCAAATACGAATTTGCTCACTCCATTCAAAGGAGACTCATGTTTATGTATGGAGACCTGCAGGTATGAGTGACCCGCTCTCAGGGGAGTGTGCGTGTGTTTGATGTTGGAGTCTCATTGGGATATTGGGTACATTTTGTAAGAGCGTTTTGTCACAGTTTGTTTCTGAGCATAATTTCCCAGCCTTAAGTCGGAATGGCATTGCTGCTGGGAGAAGTTCTACAAAGACACACACACAGAGAGAGCATAGGAGCAGGTGTTTGACATTTCCTCAGAGAAGCAAGACACAGCCTGTCATTCTACCTGTATCTTTCTCTCACACATGCACATCATTTCAGACATTTTATGCTATTTACGTGAAGTTTAGCTTTGATTAGTGGCACACAGAGCCTTTTAGTTGCTTTATTTGACGTGCTGTGGAAACAGAAACTGTGATGAGAGCAAAACTATTAGAACTAACAGCGAACTAACCTAAAATCTGACAACAGAATCATACAGTTTAAGCATGAAAATAGATTCAAATAATCTGCGTCTGGACTCTTCTATGAAGTTAATACTTAAGCAAAAATCATTAAATTTTGTAATTTACTTTCATCTATTTCCAAACCTATGTGTTTATCAAATCACAAAAAGGATGTAAATTAATTAAACAAATGTATGTGATGTGTGTTTAAGAGTGGAGTGTGACACTTTGTTCTTTTACATTAGCTCATGATCTGGTGTTTTCAGTGTCCCAGATCTGGTCAATTTGCAGTAACTACAGCTCCACACAAACTTTTTGAATGTGGTGAGTTTGGGTTACTTATAATGGGCATTTGGAAATGCAACATGTCCCAACCATCTTCCCAAAAACTATAATAAGAAGCACATATAAACCAGTTGTCAGCAAAAGAAAAACTTTAATAGTTCCCTGTGGTTTTCTGAAAAAAATAAAAATCTAACTTGTTGGTTTGATGCTTGAAATAATAATAATAATAATAATAATAATGATGATGATGATGATGATGATGACAACAACAAGATATAAAGCCTATGAAAGCAGAGCTAAAGAAAATACAATCACAATTTTTAATCGCATTTAGGATTTGTTTTACCCATATGTTCATTATGCTGTTCTTTTCAATACAGTGAAAGTAAATGGTGACCAGAGGCTGCCACAAAAGGCTATCAGTAGATACATTGTATGTAATTATTTGGAGCTTGATAGACATTGTATGGAAGAGAATGGGTTGTTAAGCAAAATAGGAAAGTTTGGAACAAAATGAAGCAGATTTTTCCTTATTTGTATGAAATACTCATTTAAACATTGCACCATTTCGCATCTACGCTCCATGATTTAGTAAGCAATATAATGCCTGTATTAGCTGTTTGTGCAGAATGCAATTGAATTATAAAGAGAGACCATTTTGCTTCAAACACAAACAGAGGACAGAGAGAATTCTTTGCTTCAGAGAGACATTTTGTTCTCCTTCAAAGGGCACCTCCTTCGTTCTCGCTCTTTCTTTCTCTCTCTCTCTCAGGGAGGGAAGGTGAGGTGGAGATTTCCCAGCATGCATTATTCATCATCTGCGACCGACACAAATTGAGCGGCGGCGACTGCTGAGGGCCTGCCAGTGAATGTGTGTGTCCCTGCCTCAAACCAAAACAGAGCCTGCTGACATACACACACTCAACAGCACGGTGGCAAACAATACAATCCATGCCCATCCTCTTTGTCCACAATCCTAAATCAACGTATCGATCCCTGGAGTACCCACAGAGAGTTTGTAGAGATTCTTACAGACACACACAACACACGTGGGCACAAATCTCCACGATTCGAAGCAGAGTAAAAGAAACTCATTACAAAAACTTTGATATCTTGGCAAATCAGAGTTTAAGCCATTGTCAAGATCTCTTCTAAAACTCTAAAAGAGAGTATCGTCTGTGTCTTTGCTAAAGTGTGATTTTGTTTGCTTTAACATTGTTTTCTTGGAGAAACAACTGAGAATGTGGTTTCTTTCCTTCCTAGAGTAAATCACACTTTAAACATGAAAGAATTTACAGTTCCTGAATACATATGGAATTGTAGTTTATTTCTTGACTGTTGCACCCACTCAAGAACAGTTTAAAGTGTTTGCAGCGCGAACTGTTACAGTTTCACGACTGTGTTTAGCACAGATCCTTTAAGTCGATTTGGTGTTTGATTCTGTTGAAAAAGAGGGAGATTAAAAGAACAAACTCAAAGCAGCTCACACAGGAGGCTGCCTGCTTGCTGCTTATTAGCATATTACCCATAATTGAGCGTTTCTACAGAAACAAAGTCAGAGTAATTGGCAGTCTAGCCAGTCTTCTAAAAAGGCTGAACTCTGAACTTCTTTAAATGCAGCCCTCTCTGTTTTTCAAAGAAACGCACGTGTGTACACACACCATCTCCGCCAGATGGGAAATATATAATTTCAGATACCAGCACCACAGAGTTATTGCATTTTCACTGAAATTATTGTCTGTGTGAATAAAAGGCACTTTAACGTGCGTTTGCGCTTCAAATGGTGTCATTTTGTAACCTTAACGTTTTCCTTGATACAAATAAATGAGTATGCTCAATTTGACGCTTTGACAAATTTTACACACCAGTCAGCAGGAAATGTCAAATAAAACACACCCGGTTGTGGAGAATAAATTATAGTGCTTGGTAAAAATAGACACCGTTCCAGTGTTCATAATTCGTAAGTTGTTGAAGGATTTATCTCAGAGGAGCAGGCGGCATTAACGGCTGTCACCTTCCTGACCCGCTCCTCATTGGAGACTCTGATTGGCCGAGGAAGTAGGTAAGGCTTTTAAAGGACTTAATGATCGAATGACTCTTATTTCAGGCTGAGGATCAGTTCCTTTCAATCTAAAATTACTCTCATGGCTGAAGTAAGACTTATTAAACTGACCCCAAATCAGATGGAGGAGTAAATTACCACAACTTTGCAATTCCAGAGTTTTCCAATTGAAAGTTTGCAATATCCTTAATGGCAAAGTGCAATAGAAATTATAATTTATTTGGATCTCACCTCAAAGAATAGATGCTGAATTTGATTTATAGCTATGAATATATGTTTCAAGTCATCCAAGCTTTAGAAACTGTCCATTTGCGCTAAAAACCAGCATATAATGAACTTGACTTGCCAGCCAGCCTCATTTTCTCTAATCCTATGCTTTCTGAGATAACCTTGAAGAAGCTTGAGATATTCCAGAGTGCCAGAATTCCCAATTCTCCTGACAGAATTCCCCAGGCCGGCTATCCCTCGGTACTTTGTTCTGAGCACCTGAAATGGCTGCAGGTCTTAGCTTTATAGTTTCTGCCTGTCCACATGACAGGATCGGTCCAGACACACACACACACACACACACACACACACACACACACTTCACCTAAGAGGGAGAAAGAGGGACAGAAGGACAGATTCAGAAAACAGAGAGTGATTCTTCCCAAACAAATCCTCTGGGGAGCATAAGGCTGTCCCTGCCATCTGTGTGTGTATTATCAGCCAGGCAGGGAGTGCCCATACCATTGGCCAGTGCACCCAGGCGATGCCACCCTCATACTCTACTCACATACATAGCATTCAGATCACTGACTGCATTTGGCCCAGTGCCATCTTGCCTGCAACCAAGGCACAATTGCACACACACACACACATGGGGTGACAGCCTGATAGACCACAGCTAAGGCTAACAAACATCTATTGCTTCCAATATATATATATATGCATTTTTCGTGGCACTTAGAGAAATTAAATGATGTGTTTATATATATATATATATATATATATATATATATATATATATATATATATATATATATATATATATATAAACACATCATTTAATTGAAATGCATATATATATATATATAAACACATCATTTAATTTCTCTAAGTGCCCCGAGAAATGTACACTTAATCCACACTGAAAATGTGTGAATGTTCTGGCATTATATAACAAGATATCAAACCAATTGCCATTTATTTTAAATCATTATTTTAAATGAATACAAAATATTTATTAAGTGTAAGCTAACTTTTCTTGTAATTTTTTTTTGCTTTTTGGCCTTAATTATTTTATTTATATTTTTGCTATTCGATATGCTTTTTTTAGACTTAAAAATATTTCAAACTAATGTGTGTGTGTGTGTGTTTGTGTGTGTGTGTGTGTGCAATAATAATTAATAATAATAATAATATGATTACAATGGTAACCTAAACAAATTTCAAATTTACCAATACCACTGAAAATGTATGCATTATTCAGCACATTATCGAACAAATCGGCATTATATATATAACTCCACTCCATATATAACATATAATAACTCTTTCCACTACAACCAACACAATTTTGCCCAAAACATTTAATTAGTGTACCTTGGTTGCCAAGGAAACAGTGGTGTCAGTGGAGAGCATGCTTAAAGATGAAAAATAAGATTCTGTGTGAAGAAAACAAGGACAAATCAAGGTTAATATCAGTTGTGGGCTGAACATCTTTATTATTTCTTTCAATCTGTAATTTTGTCAAATTATGTGAAATGTGAAAATACGTATTGTTTAATTTATAAAATGCTAGCTAAGCAATTAGACAAAGGAGAAGGTCATTTTATTCCAAAAATAATCAAAAGATAATTTCCACCATACCATGAAAGCAAAGCAATAGATGGATTATATATATATATATATATTCGGATGCATGCATTTAAAGTTACCAGCTCAAAAGAAAGAGGTAACAGAAGAAGGAGTGCAAGAAAGACAGAATCACAGAGGAAACCACATGCGTGCTCACACACACAGCGACGCTTGATTCTGCTTTGCTGACGCATCAGTAACTCTCCCCATGCCTCCTGGCAGAGACACACAGAGAAACAAACATACGTAGTCACACACACACACACACACACACACACACACACACACACACGCACACACACTTCCTGTCCCATTCAGCATTAACACACACTTATTTATGCACACATTCCCTTAATTTTAATCAGCACATTCGCAGGAAAATCCATGAGCAACGGTGCATATGTAAGCAAAGTTGATCCCAAACATAGGTGCTACTTTACCTACTGCAGGTGACAGCAGCATATATGCACACAGATTTTACATGAAGGTCTATAAAAAATGAAGTTGTAAATAAATATTATTGGAGTATGTTGTTTCATAAGAAAATACTTTTTCAGTCTTTCTATGAATCTTTGTATAAATGTTACTTGCTTTTTCTTAGGAATTATACTGAATTGTACAAACAGTTTCTCAGAGAAAATGTGTATACAAGATCATATTTAGCCATAAAACTGGTCCTAAAGCATCCACTACAGCCAATCAGGAAAAAGAACAGCATGTTTATGTCACAGCAGGAGCCGTCAAGGTCATGTATTTGAAGGGAATTCGAGGAGGAACGGAAAGATTTCAGGGATCCGTTTCCATGTGACACATCTGATGGTGGCAGGAGCAGCCAGAGGGAGCAGGTGGCTGAGACTAGCTGCTCATTTCACACACACAACAACACACACACGCTTCACAGAAATCAGTCGTAAGTGAGGTTGACAGCGCTTAGCCTGCAAGGCGCAATGGTCAGAATAGAACTGTCTATTCACATCCACAGACGTAACTTCAACAACTTCCCCCTCCCTCGCTTTGCCGTACCTCAGAGTCTCTCTCATCGCTCTTTTTTTTTTTTATTCGTCTTTTGAACGTGGACTCTGGCCCTCACTCTCCCTCAGCCCATGTTTTCCCCATGCTGACATTAAAAGGTAGTAAACAATTTCATGCAAATCAAAAAGCAACAAAGGAGGATTTTGCTTTTAAGCAAAAGAGAGCCATTCAGCAGGGAAAAGGCTGTTTTAGTAGCTACCTCTCTCTCTCTATCTCTCTCTCGTGCTTTCTCTCCCTTTGAATGGTTCCCTGTGGGGTAGATTCTCTTCAAAGGCATCATTTTGTTCTCCATTCAATAATTCATTACCAAGCAATTCTTCTTTTCCTTTCATGCAGTATCTCTCAAAGCACTTGATTGGTTCACACACATCAGGTTTGTGTTTTTTTTTCTTTTTTTTTTTCTTTTTTTCATAGAGGCACGTACATTACCAATCAAATGGCTTTTCAGAAAAGGGAAGGGTGAATGATTTTGATAAAACTCAAATCATCATTTGCTCTTTTATATTATTAAAGCATATGTTTCCCTAAATTGAATTTCGGAGGATATTGAATGTAGGTATTGTGAATTGATGAGGGAAGCATGGTTTAGATCAGCATAATATGCAATAATATCAGCCAATGCCATTTAGAGTTTAGCTGCGATGGAGAATGAACATGTTTTGAGTTTCAAACGCATTAGAAGTAGTAAAACCTGTAAGTTACAATATTAGGGCAATTAAATTTGGTGTAAAAAAATAAATCAATAATAATAAATACATTTTGCATCTGTATCCATCTGTATAAGTTCCTACAAAAAGACAACCTAGTGGTGATCACACCAAACTTTGATTGTGCAAAATTATTTTATTCTCTTGAACAACTTTATTGATTTAGCCCTTGCATGAAAAATTCTGGAATTGTTACTGTTGATTCAAAATGAGAATAATAAATGCAGGATAAATAAAAGAGAGAAAGAAAGAAAGGAATACTATAAAAAAACAAATAATATGATACATTTTACATTTGAAAATTATTTTTAATGTTTTAAACTTATTATATTATGTTTTTTAAACCATCCAAAGGTATTATACTTTATTTTTTTGTTTCTTCTTCAAAGTAGTTTCCCCTGATTTTTTTAATTTTAGTAATATAAAAATAAAGATTCAAACACTATCATGCATATAAATGACAAGCGCTCTCTCTGGATCAGTGGATGCACGGATGCAGATTTAAATTTTGCAGTTCGATTACATCACACACTGAGCTTTCAAATCACAGTGGTTAGATCAGGTGCCTCAGGGACCAGCCTAGAATGATCACACCGATTTGATCATCCATGTCAAAGGGTTAAATCTCTCTCCTGATGTCTCTTTCCATATCTTCCGGGTCTTGTTCTCTCTAGAGAAGCTGGAAATGTAAAACTTAACACCACATTTCAGACTGTGCATGCTTGCTGGGAGGGTGTTGCTATGGGAAGCTCAAACTGTGTGATGTCATCATCTGTAGCCAATAGTAGCTGGAGCCATTAGAACAGACAAGCTGGACCTAACCATATATATTTGCTTGTTCCCTAAATCACCAATTATGTGAACAGGTCTATTTTTACATGCAATGCATGGTACCACCCTATTTGTTATGTGCCAGATTAAATTGCTTTTGCTGTTCTCCTGCAAGGGTCGCCCTGAGAGAGAGTAACATAGAGAGAGAGAGAGAGAGAGAGAGAGAGAGAGAGAGAGAGAGAGAGAGAGAGAATCCAGCAACTCCCAAACAAAACAGTCATGGTCAGCTGAGTGTGAAAATACCAAATTGACTATTTGACTTTATTTCAACTGTTTTTGCTTTTACACAGCCTCATGTGTGTGTAAAGATGTGAGTGTGTGTGTTCACTTGAGACAAACAGTGAGAAACACGGAAAAGCACTCCACGCTCAACTATAAACGATGGTCTTCCTTTTCAGTCACAGCTCCCTGTGACCCGCTATCCTGCTGGACTGTCCTTAGATCACTGCTGATGTTTAAATGACCTCGGACGTGAAATATCAGTATTGATCCGGCTGGTTCTGATCTATGAGTGCGGTAGATTGGTAGTTGCAGATGTGCAGCATCAACAATTTTTTCAACAGATCTCATTATATATAGCTCTGTGTGCTCTCAGCTGTCAATCAGTCCAGAATTCCTGCCCCACTTCAGGGTGAACAATGTCCCTTCCTTCCCATGGGGCAAGATGAATCACAGACCTGCGAACAGAGATATAGATGTACAAAAAGACATGGTTGCAAAAGAAAATAGTATGTTTATTATGGAAGACTGTTTCTGCCCCAAAACCAAAACGTTCCTTATTGTCGCATTTCAAAGACATATAAACCCAATTAGGTCTTTATATCTTAGAATTTTGTCTTTAAATCACAAAACTGTAAGTTTATTTCTCATAATTGTGACAATTTCTCATGAATGGAGCTTTACATCTCAACAATTATATAATTGCTCAATAATTTGGCTTTATATCTTACAAGTACAACTTGATTACTCATAACTGTCAGTATTTCCCATGAATGCAACTATTTCAATCAGGACCACTTCCGTCAAGTATATTTATGACAACTATAATTGCATACAGTTAGTGTTGGCGGTATGGTTATGTTCTGGGCAACACTCCACAAGCCTGTCCATACAGCCATGCTTGGACAGAGCAGGGAGAGCAGCAAGACAAACCCCCCTGGGGTACAGAACAGAACCATTATAAGCATATATATAAAATTACAATTCACAAGTACGTGAGTTGTAAACAAAATGTGAGAGACTGCTTCCAATGAAGCGACTGTAAAGAAAAAACAAAGTTAGATCGGATTACTGGATCAGTTGGTGGAGTTGGGGTTGGAGGAGGGAGTTAATTGCAAGCAGCAATGCAATGGAAAAGACACTGAAAAATGGGAATTTGAAATAGTCCGCAGGTGAAAGCTGTCAAGACTGGATTGGCACACGTCAGGAACAGCTGACTGTCAGCTGATGCAAACGTGACAAACCTGACAAACGTGGCCTGACTGAACTAACTCGATGTTCGATATATCTCACAATTACAATGTTTTTCTCATGAATAAAGAATTATATCTCACAACTGTAACAATTTCTCGTAACTGTCCCTATTTCTCATGAATGCAGCTTTATATATCAAAATTACAACTTTATTTCTCATAATGTGACTTTCTATCACAAACACTACAATTGTATTCCAATACTATTTCCCATTAATGCAGCATTTTATCTATATTACAACTTTGTGTATGTAATGTATGCTATGTATCACACAACTGCAATATTAGAAGCTGCAATTTCATAACTCACAATTACAAAATGTTCTTATGAATCTAAATTTCTCATAATTTCAAGTATTTCTCACTATTTCTCATCATAATTCCTATACGGGGAATAACACTGGAATAGTGAGTTTTAACTGCAACTTTATATCTCACAATGGAGGCTTTCATAGTGTATATGTTGGTATCCTTGAAAAAATAAAATAAAAGTGTTTGTTTCTAAAATAACTAAGGGTCTGTACACCTGTGGTTTCCCTGTTGTTTAGCATCCACAAGAGCTCTAAATTAGGGCAGAGTCTGAGGTCAGAATTCTCATGTGTTCCAATTTCCTCAGAGAGACTGTTATGTGTTGTAATCAGGGCCATTCCGGCTCAAACAGGCTCAAACAGGAGGTAGACATCGCAGTAACAGACAGTCCTGATGATACCTAAGCCTTTCGTCAGTAACATGGCAACTGGCAGCCTGTAACAACCCCAAAAACGATAACACCTATCTGCCTGAGATTTGGTATGTGTGTGTGTGTGTGCATGCACATTTTTTATAAAAATGGTGAGGATGTATGTATTTCCTGATTTCATGCATGTGCGTTATAAATTTCCCATATATTTCATATATGGGAGTGTGTCATTGGGATCATTGGCAACATCACAGACTGACATGATTTCTTTGCTTTTTTTTCGCCCCCTCTTTTATCATCCCTTTTAACTTGTCTCAATTTCTCACAGATGTTGTCACATCAGCTAAACACACACACACACACACACACACATCAAATATCTGTGCTATGATACTCATTAGAGATGGGTGGCACACTCTTCAAAAACTTAGGAGACATTTCTGGAAAAGTCAAACGAGTTAATGCTGTACAGACCCAGATTCCACTCTCTGTTCAGTTCACACACAGACATCCAAAACCCAGCTATAACAAATGAATGGTACTTAATCCAGCAAAGACCAGTCTAAAGATATAGCTAGTTTTATGTGTTTAGCTGGTCTAAGATAATTATTAGTTGATCAGTGTCTAGATTGATAATGCTGGCAGACCATTTTGGCAAAATAGCAACTATCATATTTCAAATGTTAGCTTGGCTACCACAATTTGTTTTCGCCCTGAAAAAAAAAAAAAAAAAAAAAAAAAAAAAAGTTTAATAAAATAACATTGATGTAATATTTTTATGATTTGGCAAGTTTTTATAAAATCAATTCGGGACTCAAGGCCATGTTGTATTATGAATATTGCAACAACTTAGTTTTATTATTCATTTAATTTTGTATAATATTTTTTAAATACATTTTAGTAAAAGCTGAAGACCATGCTGTATTATGAATACAGTCACATCTTATAGTTTATTTAGAACATTTTGTATGAAATCAATGAGACAGTCAAGACGATACTATTGTGAATTGTCACAACTTATTGTTTTATTATTTAGTAAATTTTGTATAAAGTCTAAGGCCATGCTGTATCTCAGTGATCCTCAAATCTGGCTCGCGAGATCCAGTTTCCTGCAAAATTTAGCTCCGACTCTAATTAAACACACCTGCCTGTGATTTTCTAATGATCCTGAAGACACTGATTAGCAAACTCATGCGTGTTTGATTAGGGTTAGAGCTAAACTTCGCAGGAAAGTGGATCTCGCGAGCCAGATTTGAGGATCACTGCTGTATCTGTTATAGTAACAACGTGAACTACCGTTCAAAGGTTCTGGGCCTGTAAGACACTCATATCTTTATTGAGCAAAATATTTATGTCTTGAAAGTTTTCAAAAGAATATAAGCCATTTCCAACATTGATAATAAGATATGTTTCTAGAACACCATATCAGCATATTAGAATGATCTCTGAAGGATCCTGTGACATTGACGAATGGAGTAATGATAATGAAAATCCAGCTTTGCCATCACAGGAATACATTTAATTATATTAAAACTGAAATTTAACAAAAACATTACAGTTTTTATTGTATTTTTAATCAAGATAAATGCAGCATTGGTGAACATTAAAACTTGATTAAAAATTCCTACCAACCCTTAACTGTTGAATGGTTACATACTCACAAAATGATATTTCACAGGAAACAAAATCATGAGGTAGCACATTGTTCCAATTGGCTTCACTCCGACTGATCAAAGGAGGAAGAGATTATGTGTATATGAGGCAAAATATTCCTGGAATATCAAAACAGGTTTTTTGCATTCGGTAATTCTGAATTCCACGTCAATCAACCGACATCACGGTCAAATGATGAGATGAACAAATCCACTAATAAGCCATTCCCATTGGTCTGCTGGTCTCTTTTTCATAAGGTAGAATTTATTTCACACAGAAAGTGAGGAAACTTTAACACACCTAAGGGGCATTTGGTGTAACAAGCTTTAAATTGATATTTCATTTGATTCTTAAAGACTCTGATGACTGCATATTTTCTTATTCATCAAATGTAGGCGGGGTGGGGTGAAGCCATGCTCTTTTCATTTTTATCTTCTGTCTCACTCCTTCGCTTTTAATGAACATTACTTTCCTAGACCGTGCGAGTCTCTCTCTCTCTCACTCTCTGAATTCATCACGTCTCTCATTAATCTCCTGGCAAAGGAGCACAAAATGAAAACACACATAAAAACACACACTTTGTGCAGAAGGAGATGGTTTAAGAGTGTTTAAATTTGCATAAAACACTCTATCATGCTGGGTTGGCTGGATGCAGAATGACAGACACCACCTTAAAATGGGTAACAAAATGTAATTAACAAGCTAAAACAGTTCAGTCAAAGTGAAGCCTGGTGTTTTTTACTGACCTCTATACCCTCACACAGTTTATAATGTATGTTTCACTCAAACATATTAGTATCTGGATGTTTTATTACTTACACATTTGTGTAATTTACACATTTTATCAAACAGGTGATCCCTATAGGAGCAATGTGATGGTACTAGGAGTGTCTTGCAAAATGGCAATGGTGATGATGGTTCATGAATTTGTGTCTTTGCCGAGTTTGAACCTGAAAACAACTCTATTTTTACATGCATTTATATATATTGACCTGTCCCAAATGGAACATTAATTAAAAGATATATATATATATAAACTGATGGAGGCATTGTGTCTTCTTTTATTTGTGAATGTCTTATAAATAAAACTTGACAAGAGTAAATGTATTTTTAACTTCTTGAAATGTTTGCCAATGTTTAAATCTTACCAGGGAGTAATATAATAACAACACAAAGAACTTCTTCTTCTTTTTAAATTAGTTAATGCAATCTGAGTGAATGAATCTATGACTCAGATTGTTCAGAATTGCAGCATAAAAATAGCAACTTAAAGGGGTTACGTTGGTAAATAGGACCAAACAAATCAATGTTTGAAGCACACACAGAAACGTCTTTCTGTTAGTCAGAGCATTCATATGGCCAACTTGAACCCAATGCAAAATCTGAAATAAGGTGAACTATTACTACTACAAAAAAAAAGAAGGAAAAAAAAAATATATATATTTTGTGTATATATATATATATATATATATATATTCTTCTTATTATTATTATTATTTTTTCCAAATGTGATAATTCAGTACACTTAATATACATGCACTAATTAGAACTAACACTTAAACTGATTTTAAGAATCGTCAGATATAGTTCACATTTGCGGAGTGTGAAGGTATTGTAACTGTACGCCAATGTTGTACTATGTGGTAATATGGTAATTATCCTTTCAATCTATGGGTGTTTACTTTTACACAAATTACATTTACAGTCATCTTAATCAAATGTATTATAAAACAACAGCTTCATGAAGTGACTGCACAATGTGTACAAATTTAGGATCTGTTAATCTTTTTTGGTGCAAACATGCAGGTTAACTACTAAAATTCACAACAAGTATATGTGTATCATAATTTGTATAGTTTTTAGATGGCATATTAAAAGCACATTTTAGTTCATATTCATGGTGTCTCAAAATAGCACAGTCTAAAGAAGTACTAACTAACTATTTTCACTATATTAAGTACACAATTAATGTGTAAATACAGAGCACTTTAAGTACATTATGGAAGTGCCTGGGCCACCAGGCTATAAAATCCCCATAATGTATGGATGCAAGGTTGACATTTAACGAACACATGGATGAAACTCCAATAAAAGTCTGAAAATGACTAAAACAGATGGAGATCTGTGAATTTATGATTCAGCAATATGGGAAAAAGAGGGTGTGGTCAATATTGCAACTTTTAATGGATGACTTTACAAGCACATTGGTACTTTGTGAATGTTTGATTTCACTTCCACATGGATCCGTAAGGGAAATCACTTGAGATGGAAGCAGATGGCAAGCTTTTTCTCTCATGTAAACATCAGCACATCCTCCGAGACGGCTGGCTACGGGAGTACCAATATAGATTTATGGCCAAATGTACCAGTTACAAACGGAATATCATGCCTCCAGGCATTTCATATCCAGAATCACTGATGAAGTCAGTTAGGAACGTGTTTGACTGGTAATTTGGCCTCTTGAGACTAACACATGAGAGGGCTGAGCTCTCTTCCAGTGATTTCAATGGAACATGAAGTCTGTACATATTCCTGGTCTAGATCAGGGGTGCACACAAACACGAATGTCCTCTAAGCAATGACCTGTGACTCAGCCGTATGTGTGTGATGCATCAGACTGCTCAGAGACAGGGCAAATGAAGGACTAGGACATGAGCATTGGTCAGCATCATTCACTTGTGTGTGTCACATAGGGTCTTCATCACTCATTAACATCAATCCAACTGTCTCCAAGGGCTATGGCATCAAATCATCCTCCTTGCAGGCCCTCTGGAGGATAAGATATTTCTCAGATGTTGCGCTCTGAGAACAGAGAGTTATCATGTAGCCTATGTTTTGATATCATGTATCAATTTAGTATATCCTAAAGTTCCTTGGGAGAACCAAATGACAATCTTTGAAATACAATAAAGACAGAGGAATACAAATAATCATTTAATTTGGTGATGAATGACTTGAGCTCAAAGTACTCACTGAAGCCTTCAGATGTAAAGGTTTTATTTATTTATTTCTGAGTAGGTAAACTTTAGAGGCCGGCCTTTATCAGCAACAATAGCTGATTGCTGAAACTATCGGCTATCAGCAAAAATCCATGTTTATAGTTTTCCGTCTTGCTTATGGTTGATTGGTTGATTAATCGGTATTGGCCAGTGTGGTGCAACCTAGCTATCGTTATCAATATCGGTATCTGTATTGCTACTGGTATCAGTACAATTATCCATCGACCTCTAGTAAATTTGTATCAGGTGGAAGCTTCAGAAATTAAACAGTATTTCAAAACTGCCCTTATATTAAGCTACTTGTTACGCATTTAGGTATTTGGTTTAAAAAAAAAAAAAAAAAATTCCCAATTAATGCCATAAAATAACACCACTATATATTCCAAATCCATTGCTGCATAATTATTCATAATACGCCTACAGATTTAGGCCATTTTGCCAACTTTTTACGCAAAATAATGATTGCTGGTTAAATCAATAAACAGGACTGCTCAGAACAACCACCGGAGTAACAGTGCCATGAATATCCTTAAACACCAATATATATAAACAAAACAATAACACCTTCATTGTTAGTGTAATTACCATAATGTTATAAATATATCACACAAGTCATTTATTTCTATTAAATGCACACAGCCAAAACACATGACCTTTTGTAACGTGTACATCCATTCAGTAGACATTATGATAAATGACAGATATCACAATGCTTTCTGAATCGGCACATGAAATCACAGACATCCTGTTAATTGAACTCAAAATAGTTGAGTGCATGTGACATGGAGATCACAAAAATTCTACAGTTAGACCTTTGTGAGATTATTATGGTATGTATCTAAAGAAAAGCAGAAGATTTACACAAAAGCCACCATTTACTCTGTAAATGTAATCCAACTGACCCTTTGCAAACAGCCTGATTGACCAATCCTAACGCTGAATCCGCCATTTTATCCGACAAACAAGCCAGACGGGAGAGTAGATTAACTTGACATCTTTCCACGGATGGAATAAAATATGTTCTGATGTTACGTTCCACTTAAACTGAGGCACTAAAGTGTCAGGAAAGATCCACAAAATGGTGTTTACCAAATTTGTAATATGCTCTGTCTTGTGTTCTCTTAGCACCACAATGTATTTTTCACTCCGTGAGATGATAGTGTGAGAATAGCATGGCTTGTCGGACATACCAACAGTAACTAAGGAGGGTGGGTTTTTGCAAAGGGTCATTTGCATTGGTCACATGGCAACATGACGGATGTAGTACATCCAGATTACGTTCACACAATATGATGCTTTAAAATGCCTTGATGGTTTAAAATGCTGTCCAGGTAGGCAACTCACTAGGTTATGGAACAAACTCATCCTGGGCCTGTAACTCTAAACCCTCAACCAATATTCCTCTCAGAAATGACTAGAATCACTGTCTCCAGGGATCACAGCTGTCAAGCACCAGTGTGTACGAACAGTTCGATTGGTTTTACTGTTGGAAATTTTGTGTTAAAGTTGACATGGAACTTAATGTACCAAATCTCCCTTCACATTTAGCGAGCTCTGTACTGACAGTGTCCCTGATGGTTTCATGCATTTGTTAAATGGGGAATAAGGGCATACAGAGGGCTGCCTGTGGCATATGTGAGCAAATGCTCAGGGCGGTGTTAAATGGTGAGGTTTAGAGTGGTAGCTCTCACAGCCAGCACTGGCAGGGGTCTTCCTTCCTGCTGGCTTCGGTCCAATCTAATCACACCATAAGGACTATTTCTCTTGGTTAGGTGTCAAGGTTAGCATTTTCCACTTGGTTTTATTTATTTATTTATTTATTTTGCATTGATGTCTAGGGGAAAGTTTATGGTAGTTTAAGTTATTATTTCATAGAATGCACTGCACAGATGCCTTTCAGCCATTTCCTATATTAGTAGAACAGTAGATATATTAGAGACAGTAGAAGAATGATTAGAGGATGGGGGCAGACACCACAAACTCCTGCTTCAGATGAGGGTTAAGTGCCTCGCTTGAGGGGCATAAAGGCAGTGGCCGGAGGAAGTGTCCACAGTGTGAATGAAATCTTTCCAAGCACATTATGGCACAGACTTATATAGTACAGAACCAAGCAAGAGAGTTCAAACTCAGTCTACACTTTCCAAATGGAACATATCATGGAATTTTCAAATTTACACCAATATTGGGTTACTCTAAAAACCTAATTATTAGCTACTAATTACATCTTCAGCAATTTAATTAGATTATCTATTACTCTCTCTTAAACATATAGCATTACTTAAATCATATATAAATCTTGACTAGTTGAATAATACATGGATAGACATGAAACTGCTCTTTTAATTCTTTCAAGTAAATTATATAAAAATACAAGGTACACACATGTAATGTAAACAGCAAGATTTAACCTTTATAAAATGTATTAATAGCTAAAAAGGTAAATAAAATACTGTGCTACTCTAGCAGCATTACTGCCAAATTCTCGTAGAGTAAAATAGCCAGAACGTCTTCAAGAACTTATTACAAGAAGGTCATTATAAATGGAATATTTAAAGTTTTACAACCAGGGCTTGATATCAGATTGAATAAGCCTTGGTGTAGTGATCTTATGTATATGGAGTGAAGATTCTGTGAAAGGTGAGCTTATATCAAAAGCTCTCATAATAGCTTTCATCCTCTTGAAACCTGGCAACAAGCAAAAAGCATCCCTCATTCAAACACACTTTATTATTGAAATCAGCTCAAAGGAAGCAAGATTGCTTAAGTGGAATCAGGCCAGCAGTTGATGGCTGTGTGTGTGTGTGTGTGTGTTGGCTCATTACCCAGTCTATAATTTGTGATGTTTTTATGATGAAAAAGCCACTTGGTGACAATCAAAGAGCATCTAAAAGCCTGAGCACACCTAATGCCTTTTCCACTGATTGAGCTACAACAAGGAAACATGGAGATCGATGGGATAGCAAACCCAGAGTGAAAAGAGGGAGAGAGAGGGGAGATTGAGTTTGGAACTGACAAACCCATAAACAATAGGTTTTGAGTTGAATATAACAGAATTATCTTTTGTCTAATAGCCTGTTTGAAGTGTATATCTAAATAGGAATATGCTAAATACTACTACTACTACTACTACTACTAATAATAATATTAATAATAAAACAGCTACTTAAATCCATTACAAAATTTAAAAAAGAATGTGTGCATGAATGACACATGACACACACATGACATATTACAGTCAAAAAGGGAACATCTGGCAAACTGAAGCGTGTTTAATAATGAGATAATAAACTGTGGAGCATAATATTTACTCTCATCACAGGTCATTTACTGGAACAACCACCTTAGAAATTAATATGAGGAATGTTTATCTTTATTACTGACACCAAAAAGATTAGATGTTGCTTAGATGGTTCATTATCCCAGCAATTTAAGCTCAACTAATGATGATGTATGATGAAAGGAGAGAGTGAAATGTCACCTGCTGAGAGCAACAGATCTTCACAGCCTCAACTGCATCTAAGGGAATCATCAATAGAGGCTGTGTTCAGAATCTGATAATAAAGAACATCGCTTACAAGTTTACAAAAAAAAAAAAAAAAAATATGATGATGGCAATGAGGGGGAATTTACTAAGAATGAATTATGCTAAATGATAGTGCAGTTTGTTTGTGTTATTTCAGCACCCCGGTTCACTAAACGAATTATGCAAATCGGGCAACGACACAAACACGGCCACTAAATCTGTGCTGAATGCGAATAACTAATGCTCGGTTGCATTGGTGGCTGCATGAACTACACAATTTATCTGTACCATATTGGTTACTGGGCAATATTAGAGTACAAAGGTTGATAGTGAATATATAATAACTGATTATTATATATTTAACTGGAAATTTTTCTGTGCTTCTAGAAGTTTATTTTATTTATTTTCTGAGATTTTTTATCGTGACTCGTGCTTCACAGGACTACTATCACAGCACTCTAGAAAATCCATACATTTGGTGCTGGTTATGTCATGCAAACATCAAAATGTATTAGTTTACAAATTGTTCACTATGGTAAAAGTGTTTTGAGGTCATGTCATTAAAACAAATAAAAGCTGCTGGGCTTTACTGTTGCATTTAATACTTTTTTAAATGACTATGAAATGTCATACTGTACATACTGATTGAAATATATTTTAAATACATTTGTGATTTTTACCTTCATTTAAAATGCATTTAAAATGAAATTATTTTAAATACAAAATAGTACATTTATCAGTTATCAGTAAATACACAAATATAATTATTTATTGGTATCAGTTTTAATACAAGCACATCCATGAAGAATTTGCTTCTGAGTGATGAAGGAAATACCATAAAGAGTCAAATATGCACACCGACACAACCCTATGACCTGTAAATTATTCTCCAGGTCAGCAGATTAAAGAGCAGAGTTTAGGCTAAAAATGTGCAAACAGTTTAATTTTGATTACAGCCAATGAGCTCCCCATTAAAACCATTAAACTAATTACAGGCTGTCTCCTTTAGGACAAGGGATCCACAGTCCACTCTAAAACACACACACACACACACACACACACTATGATTCAATGAAGCATGGAATGCTGGGAAGGAGAAAAAACAAGGTTACACAGGGTGTCTTTGTGCAGGACAAGAGTTTAAGTTCACAGTATGCTCATTCAAGCATGGAGCTTTGGAAATGATTATATTAGAACAGTTTCTGAAACACTGCATTGTTTTCTGAATAGTTGGGCACTAATAGAAAAAGTAGTTACATCTGTTTGTATCCAATATAGTAGTTTTCTTAATTTTGATGTCATACAGAACAGGATGGAAATGAAAGTCATGTGTGACACACACTAATGTAACGGAAATATGTTTTTCTATTTGAAGTATGTGAAAACGTAACTTACAATTCAGCATTAAAATTAAAATGTTATATTACAAAGATCATGGCGAAAGATTAATTGCATACATTTTTAATCACATTATTATTTTCTTATTAATTACACAAGATTAATACATTACAGTGACAGCCCCAGTTTTAAAGGGAACCCATGTGATCATTATTTTTGGTTTCAGTATAGTTCTGCAAATATTGCCTAAATCCAAATTACACTAAAGTTTGGGGTCAGTAAGGTTTCTTTTTAAATAAATTGATATTTTTATTCAGCAAAGAGAAAATTAATTAATCAAAGGTGACAGTAAATAGATATATAATGTTCCAAAATATTTTGATTTCAAATGAATGCAGGACTTTTGAACTTTCGACTCATAAAAGAGTCCTGGGAGGAAAAGTATCACTGTTTTCACAAAAATATTAAGCAACACTATTTTCAACAATTATATACATTATATATTTGAAATATGTTTAAATGGAAAAATGTTCAATTGTAATAGTATTTCACAATATTACCATTTTATTGTATTTTCGGTAAGCATGAGAGGCATTATAGCACTACGTGTATGTATATGTGTGTGTGGCCTTTAGTTCATTTCAAAGAATAGTTGTTTATGATTGCATTTGGATGGTGGAGCAAAAATAGTGTTTTGGAGACATAAATTACAGTTTGCAACTGCTTTACAAGTATCCAACGTAATAATAAAAGTAGAAAGTAGCTGAATATTACTAGAATGGAATGTAAACAAATGTTCCTAAAGGGTAAGGAAAAAAAAATTGCAGAGGATCACTATAAAGTATATGTTCATGAAGGAGTCCTTACAACAGTACATGTGTCCTTATAATGAAACATGACAGAAATTCCCAAATGATTTGTGGTCCTTATCTGATCCTAATACCACTGGGTTTTAGAATATCATATGTAAATTCTGTCCTTGTGATCATGTATTAAAGCACTGTAATCCATGATCTCTTCTGACAGAGGCTGATGAACTGTATGTGACAGTGTGGGTTGATCTTAGACCAGTATCAATGAATCTGAGAATTATGAAAGAAAGATGGTTCTAAATCATGTGTCACTTCAAGCCTAATCCAAACAGACATGGCAGGCCTTGTTAGTGTCTCACTGATGGGTTTCAAATGTTCTCGTAGCACTGAGAGGCCACAATCACAGAGGCTCTCGGTGATGTAAAGCATATGGCCATAAGTATGTCAAGCAGAATTACCAAGAGCATGTGTGGGGGTGTGAGAAAGTGTGAGGGAAAAAAAAGAAAACGAGAGAGAGAGAGATTGATTTTTATAAGCAGAATGTCAGAAGCAGTAATATAACTCTTTAGCCTTATGAAAGGGCTTCTTGTATTTCTCTCTCTCTCTCGTCTTCAGGATGCCAATTAGTCCAGCCATTTCATCACCTAGTCACTTTAACATGGTTGTATGAATGGCCTTTTTAAACCACTGGTCATTCAGCAAGAAAAAAAAAAAAAAAAAAGAAAGAAAATGAAAAATGCACATATACTCACCGTTGCTTTTATCTGAAACCATTCACATAAGCAGTCTGGGACATTTAAACACACACACACACATCAGCTCTTGAGGCCAAACATTCACAGACACTAATGGACATTTCCGTGCTCAATATACTCAATCTACAACTCACAATACAAAGAAGCATTGTAGCTGAGGTCAGAGAGAGGGCAGCAGATGAAACTATATACTCCTCCAAACAAACCACCTTATTCAACACAACTGACTAAGATTATATTTACATTAACAAACACGTATGTATGTATTGTGTGAATGCATATCATAAACATTTATAAATTCCTAATCCTACCCAGTACCTAAACTTGACAACTCTCTTACTAAGCAGTAATTAGGAGTCTACTGAGGTAAAAGACATAGTTAATAGTTAATTAACTGTGAGGACTGGACGTTAAAATAAAGTGACCATAATATTTAAAGCTGTAGTCCTTAAATGATCCAAAATCAATATTTGATTAAGTACATAACCAGCCATTGTCCAAAACCATCTTTTTACTTTACCCAGATTCACAATAGTAAGCTTGTAATAATGCTTTCTAATTTGAGTTGTATGGGTAGGTTTTCGCGAGAAATTTGAGCATGCTTCTGCGTTATTACGTCACGTCTGTAAACATAAAGATTGAGTCCCTGCTAATAGGTTATCACAGGTGAGGATGCTGCAGGTGGTGGATCGTGAGCCTTTTCTCATAGCATCTCTAAGGACATTTATCATTTTGATGGTGACTTGTAATCCAGAAAGGATTATATGTTTATGAAACACGTGACTAAAATTTAATTAATTCAGTTTTAAATATGCAACTGATTACAGATAGCATGTGATTGCAAAGGATTTATATTTTAAACAGAACAAGTTAGAAGGAAGAATAATTTACTTTTTTGTGGTTAAAATAATTTCTTAATATGAAATTCGAATGGAATGACAATTAGAAATTAGACTGTACAGAAACTGAAATCTGCAATTAACGCTAATGCACACTACATACACGTAGTAATGAAATGCTGATTATGTTAACATTTATAGTTTGAGAACAAAGTATAACAATAATAATAATTTGCACGGACTGATGTGATATGAGCTAATCTATAGTTAGATTTAATCACCATTGGTAGCGCAATTTATTGTAATGCTTTTTCCCTCAGTTGGTCAGAACAAACTTAGCAGACTTGTTACTTACTTGTTCAAATGACAATAGCCAGTGAAAATGATTATTTAGGTCATATATTCCAAGACATAGTCGAGAATTTGTGATTCCTAAGTACAGTATCCACACCGATGCGGTGGACATACTCCTCAAAAGATTAGATTCATCCGCGCTTGAGAAGTGCCAAAGCAACACCCACATAATGAAAATAAATCCACAAGTAACTGCAATTGCAGGTTTCATTTGTCGACAAAGAGATGTCGACAAAAAGGCAAAACTCAAACACAAATGCAGACATGATTGTACATTAACGCGGTGTGATACGCAATGCAACACGTAAAAAGACAGTAATTGATTAAGCCATTATAATCAGTAATTTTGTCCCCACTGGATGCAACAAATGACACATTTGTAATGGGTTTTATTGTTTTTGCCGTACCGGTGTTCTGTGTCATCACAGTATGGTAAGGTATTGAGGCATTGAGCCAATCACAATGCACTGGATAGCTGGCCAATCAGCCCACACCTTGCTTTTCAGAACGATGAGCTTTGTAAAAATCTATGCGTTTCAGAAGGCGGGGCATAGAGGAGCAACAATAATGTACATTATGTGAAAAATAATGTGTTTTTTGTACCTTAAACAACATAAACACATTGCATTACATAAAATACACAAAATAATGTTCTTTATAGCAACGTCATATGACCCTTTTAAGCGCACACACTCTAATATCAAATCTGTGTGAATGCACACTTTATAAATGAGGCACAGTGTGTGTATCAAACAAAAACTTAAAAATAAAAATGTAAAACAAAGCATGCATATTTTTATGATTTTCATGAAAAAACCTAGAACACAACTACCAAAATAAAGAATAAATGTACGCCATTAAGCACGCAGGCAATTGTGAACTGTAACTTTATGTGACTATAAATGTAGAAGTATAATAATTACGATTTTCATGTTATGATTGAAAATCTTGGTACAAAGGTAAAACAAAACGCCTCAAGGTTACGCATGTAACCCTAGTTCCTTGAGGGAACGAGACGCTGCGTCGACAACGCTTTGGCGAACGTCCCTGACGAGACCTACTCTGAATATCGTGTGCAATCTGTCCAATGGACGGGCGTGACGTCACGGAGCGGGGTGACGTAGCGACCAGGAAGCTGTATAAGCACATGCCGTGCAGCTGGCTTCAGCTTCGAGTAGGGAAGCAAGCGCCGGCAGGGGTGCCGGGAGTTTGGCTCTGCGACGCAGCATCTCGTTCCCTCAAGGAACTAGGGTTACATGCGTAACCTTGAGGCGTTCCTTTTCGGGAACTCGAGCTGCGTCGACAACGCTTTGGGGAACGATATGCCAACGCTGCCAGACTACCAAATCCCTGGGGGCCGCCATACCCAGAGTAGAGTGAGCCTTGGCCCCCAAAGGAGGGGGAAGACCAGAGGACTCATAGGAGACGTTGATAGCCTCGACTATCCAACGACTAAGGGTCTGCTTGGTGGCAGGAGAACCCTTGTTAGTAGGACCGTAGCAAACAAGCAATTGGTCGGACTTTCTCCACAGGGCAGCTCTGTGGACGTATTCGTTCAGCGATCGCACTGGACACATACAGTTTAGCTTCTCTTGGTCTGGCTCCCGAAAGGGAGCAGGACAAAAGGCCTGCAGTACGATAGGTTGTGGTGTAACTGAGGGAACCTTTGGAACATAACCCGCTCGAGGGTATATGAATGCTCAGGGGCAAAGTCTAGATAAGTAGGGGCCACCGAAAGGGCCTGGAGATCTCCAACTCTTTTTAGTGAGGTGATTGCCAGTAGCAGGGCAGTTTTAAGAGTCAGATGTCTATCTGAGATATCTTGTATTGGCTCGAATGGAGCTTTACAAAGAGCCCCTAGAACCACAACCAAATCCCAGGGGGGAACACGGGACTGTACTGGAGGTCTTAGCCTCAGCGAACCACGGAGGAAACGTGTAACTAGGGGGTGCCTACCCACTGACTGATCATTGAAAGGGACATGGAAAGCAGCTATGGCCGCCACGTACACCTTTAAGGTGGAGTGGGATAACCTTGCAGAGAGCCTAGCTTGTAAGAACTCCAGAACTGTACCAACTGGGCAGTTAACAGGGTCAAGGTGGCGATCTCTGCACCATGAAGTGAAGAATGTCCACTTCAGGGCGTACAGTTTCCTCGTAGAGGGAGCTCTGGATTGGAGTAGGGTCTCAACAACCTCGGTTGAGAGACCAGCTGCTAACAGTTGTGCCCCCTCAGGGGCCACACCCACAGCTTGAACGACTCCGGGCGAGGGTGAATTATCGTGCCCTGCGCCTGTGAGAGTAGGTCTGTCCTGATCGGTATCTCCCACGGAGAGCCGTCGAGGAGCGAGACTAGATCTGAGAACCATACTTGGCCCGGCCAGAACGGGGCTACTAACAACAGACGGACCCTGTCCTGGCGTACTCTCGCCAGAACTCCCGGGAGCAGAGCGATAGGGGGAAATGCGTACAGACGAAGCCTCGGCCAGGTCTGTACCATAGCGTCCAGTCCCAGAGGAGCTGGATGAACTAGAGAGAACCAGAGGGGACATTGCGATGTCTCTTGAGTCGCAAAGAGGTCCATCTGGGCTTTGCCAAACACTCTCCATATCTGCTTCACCACCTCGGGGTGAAGCATCCATTCCCCGGGCCTCAGCCCCTGCCTCGACAGTATGTCTGCTCCCACATTCAATCTCCCAGGAATATACACTGCTCTGATCGAGAGGAGTTTGCCCTGGGACCAGAGAAGGATCTGGTATGCCAGCTTGTACAAGGGGCGTGAGCGCAGACCCCCCTGGTGATTGATATAAGAGACCACTGATGTGTTGTCGGTGCGCACCAACACATGTTGAACTCTCAGGTCTGGGAGGAAATATTTTAATGCTCGATAGACTGCTAACATCTCTAGGCAATTGATGTGCCATGTCAGATGGCGACCACTCCACAGACCGCGGGCAGGGTGGCCACTCATGACCGCACCCCAACCGGTGAGGGACGCGTCTGTCGCTAGCGTCACACGGCGACGAAGAGCTCCCAGCACCGGGCCCTGATTCAAGAACCAAGGTTTCTTCCACATGTCTAAGGCAAGAAGGCATCGCCGCGTGACCTTGATAACTCGAAGTGGATTTCCCCTCGGGGAAAAGCCCTTGGACTTGAGCCACCACTGTAGGGGTCTCATGTGCAGCAGGCCAAAAGTTATCACATTGGATGCAGCTGCCATCAGCCCTAACAATCTCTGGAATTGTTTGACAGTGAGTGACTGGCCTTCTGTGACTCTCTCGACTGATGTGAGGATCGACTCGATCCGAGCAGGAGACAGACGTGCCTGCATCGTGGTCGAATCCCACACTACGCCTAGATAGGTGGTTCTCTGAACTGGAGAAAGTACACTCTTCTTGGCATTTAGTCTCAAACCCAGCTCCCCCATGTGTGCGAGAATGTCGAACCGCCATCTGCTCTGATTGAGCTAGGATCAACCAATCGTCGATATAATTTAGAATGCGGATGCCCTGCATACGGAGGGATACCAGAGCCGCATCTACACATTTCGTGAACGTGCGGGGTGAGAGTGCAAGGCCGAAGGGAAGTACTCGATATTGATAAGCTTTGCCCCCGAAAGCGAACCTAAGAAACTTCCTGTGTTGTGGAAGGATGGATATGTGGAAGTATGCGTCTTTGAGATCTCTTGTGACAAACCAGTCCTCGGATCTGATTTGAGCTACAACCTGCTTGACAGTGAGCATTTTGAACTTCAGTGACATAACTGAGCGGTTCATGTGACGTAAGTCTATGATCGGACGCAACCCCCCATCCTTCTTTGGAACTATGAAATACCGGCTGTAAAATCCGGATTCCCTGTCTAGAGGAGGGACCACCTCGATGGCCTCCTTCCTTAATAGGGTATTCACTTCTTGTTCCATAACCAGAGCCTGCCGGGGGCCAACCACAGTCGGTGTAACCCCGTTGAACTTCGGTGGTGGATGACCGAACTGAATGCAATAGCCTTTTTCTATTGTACGCAGGACCCAATGAGATACATTTGGCAGTAGCTTCCACGCTGCTAAATAATCTACTAAGGGAATCAGTCTCGCGAGACTGACCTCTGGTGTAAGAGGACCCCGAAGGGGCGGCGAGCATCCCAGCTCCGCTGCGCTCACGGGCGGAAATAACTGTGAGTAGCGCTCGCTGGAGGCCGCTGCGCCCTGAAACTCTGGCAGGGTTGGCAGACCGACCTCCTGAGGGCACGCTCTACCCCAGTAGGGGCTACCCTCTGGACCCTGGCGTCAGGATCTTTTCATCGAGGACTTCCGGGCCTCGATAACTGTTCTTAAATCGGGCTTTTTAGTCCCCGACTCAGGGCGTCACTGAGGCCCTCGGTCCCGTCGTGGGGGAACACGAGCGGCGACACTCTGTTTTTTTAGCGCTTCCCGGTATGAGGAGCCAGTATGTGGCGTGGTCATCTCCCGCCCAGATGCACCACGAGAGCGACGAGGGAGGAAATTCTGGAACGCCGCCACCTGTTTGCATGCCTCCTGGAACCTGTCGACGACAGTGTTGACTGTGTCGCCAAACAGGCCCGAGGCTTGAAGCGGGGCGTCCAGAAGGCAGACCCTGTCTCTTTCTTTTATCTCCGACAGGGTCAGCCACAAATGCCTCTCCGCGGCCACTAAAAAAAAAAAAAGTGAAAAAAAAAAAGTGAAAAAAAAAAGTGAAAGTGACATTCAGCCAAGTATGGTGACCCATACTCAGAATTTGTGCTCTGCATTTAACCCATCCGAAATGCACACACACAGAGCAGTGAACACACACACACACACACTGTGAGCACACACCCGGAGCAGTTGGCAGCCATTTATGCTGCGGCGCCCGGGGAGCAGTTGGGGGTTCGATGCCTTGCTCAAGGGCACCTAAGTCGTGGTATTGAAGGTGGAGAGAGAGCTGTTCATGCACTCCCCCCAACCACAATTCCGTCCGGCCCGAGACTCGAACTCACAACCCTTCGATTGGGAGTCTGACGCTCTAACCATTAGGCCACGACTTCCCCAAGGCTGCCATAGACCGCCCAATTGCGCGAGTGGTCTCTTTAGTGGCGCGGAGGGAGAGATCAGCGGTCTTTCTGAGTTCTTCAATATCTTCTGAGTTAATCCCCTCTCCCTCATCGATATCTCCCAGCAGGTCGGCCTGATAAGCTTGTAGGAATGCCATGGTATGAAGGCAAGCCCCAGCCTGACCTGATGCCACATAACCTTTGCCCACAAGCGATGATGTAACTCGCAGCGGCTTAGTGGGCAACGTCGGAGCCTTTAGAGACGATGCCGAGCCGGGCGTCAGATAGCCCGCGAGTGTTTGTTTGACCCGTGGCATTGCTCTATAACCCCACTCTCCCAGCCCCATCACGTTGCCATAGTATAGTGAATCGGGGCCGAAGAGGCGGGTAGAATACGGATGCTTCCACGATCTCGATAACTCGTCATGGAGATCGGGAAAAAACGGTAGACTCCGACGTGGAGGTGGTTGCCTCGGCCGCAGAAAGCGTTCATCTAGCTTGCTTTTCTGCGGCTCAGTATGTTTTTCTGCAGGCCATTCAATTTTTAATTTATCTACTGCACGTGTAACCACCTCCAAAAGCTCCTCATACTGGGGCGACAGGGGTGGCGAATCCCCAGCAACAGTCTCCACATCAACCTCCTCGGAGGAAGAGAGGTGAAGAGCTGATCCCTCACCCTGGGGGGAAGAAACCGACGAGCGTGCTTCCGAACCCAGGGTTTGGGCGCCTGATCTGGCAGATGAGGAAGGAGATAAGGACTGGCCCGTCTCCATTCCCTCTGACAGATCCACCTGAGAACCCCACGAGTGCAGCAGCTGCTCTGCCTCGGCAGAAGCGGGGCCAGCACCGCGAGGAACGCTGGTGAAGGCTCCCTCCTCGAAGAGAGCCCTCTGGGATCGAAGCGTCCGCATTGGCAATCGCTCGCATTGTGGACAGTCGGCCCCCTCGAGAGCCGACTCAGCATGTTTCGATCCCAGGCAAGACACGCACAGACTGTGTGTATCCCCGCTCGTAACGTAGCGAGGGCAGGGAGGAACACACAATCTATAACGTGGCTTGGAATCGCCCTTTATATGTTTGGTCTTTGCTTTCACTTTAGGCATATTGAGCTGTTTTAGCGATCTTTTAATGGCTAAGGGACAGACAACAATAAATAGGACCAACGGGACAGACTTTTAACATGCACACACAGAGCGCTTGCCGACAGAGCGAAGCTGAAGCCAGCTGCACGGCACGTGCTTATATAGCTTCCTGGTCACTATGTCACCCCGCTCCGTGACGTCACGCCCGTCCATTGGACAGATTGCACACAATATTCAGAGTCGGTCTCGTCAGGGACGTTCCCCAAAGCGTTGTCGACGCAGCTCGAGTTCCCGAAAAGGAACTTGTATTAAACATTTTTTTTATTTTTGTTTTTATTTATTTTTTTTATAAAAATAAATTTACTGTAGTTACACAATATATACTACAATATATGCATATCATCTATAAGACTACTATAAATCTGATTTAAACTACCTGAAGTGAGCAATGAAAGAAGGAAAGTGTGATCTATTATGTGGATACACAATTATCATAGATTTAGCTTATTTTGCTGGTCATTTGCTGGTCATGGGGAAGTCGTGGCCTAATGGTTAGAGGGTTGGACTCCCAATTGAAGGGTTGTGAGTTCGAGTCCCGGGCCGGACAGAATTGTGGGTGGGGGGAGTGCATGTACAGTTCTCTCTCCACCTTCAATACCACAACTTAGGTGCCCTTGAGCAAGGCATCGAACCCCCAACTGCTCCCCGGGCGCCGCAGCATAAATGGCTGCCCAATGCTCCGTTGTGTGTTCACAGTGTGTGTGTGTGTTCACTGCTCTGTGTGTGTGCACTTCGGATGGGTAAAATGCAGAGCACAAATTCTGAGTATGGGTCACCATACTTGGCTGAATGTCACGTCACTTTCACTTTCATTTGCTGGTGTGTAATTAATTTCCATGACTACTGCAAACCATATATATATATATATATATATATATATATATATATATATTTGTGTAAGTGTGTGCAGTTTTATCCAGATAAGTATGATTTGGATAGCAGTGGAAACATTGCTACTCCATGCTTTATTACTTAGCGTCTGTTTCAATTTGCACCTTGATTGATGTTAATAAAATCATCGGTATGACATCTCTCTTTAGGATGAGAAAAATTTATATAATCACTTTGACACTAGTTGATAATCCATGCAAAATGAATGTCATTTTACAGGGGTCTGAACATTCCTAGTGCTCCTGCTGTATCAGCGTGGAGATTCGTATCTGACGCACGTACCGCGTCAAATGGCGTAGTTATCCGTCAGTGTTAAGCGTCTTGACAGCTGACGCTTGTGTTTTAAGTGGCAAGCTAAATGCTTTAAATGTAAATATACTACCTCTGGCACGCAATCTCATTTCCAAGCCATCATTCATTTCACTTTGTGGCTTCATGGCTTTATGCAAATTGCCCTTCTCCTCTCATTTTCATAGAAATGGATGATTAGTATGTATGGAAGACAGTGTGTTTGATGGTGTTCGAACACGACGTCCCTAGCGTGTGCGTGTATGTAGATGAATGTGTGTTTTGGTTGAGTTTGAACATTCTGTCCCTCGTGTGAATTCTGGTCGCCATTTTTGTCCCACCGTTGTGATTCTTATTAATCCAGGCCCAGGGGACATCAAGGATTCCGTTTGTGTCCTATTTCGCAAATCCTGCAAAAAAAAAAAAAAAAAAAAAAAACATCATGTTTATTCTGGGGTGTTTCAAACTCTCTATTATCCAAGTGTATTTCTTTGTCTTGTCTGTTTGTTCTGCATAGTCTCGGCAGGGTATCTGTTTCAACAGTTTATCTTTTCACCCGTTTTCACCCTTTTTTTTGAGTGTCTTTCTTCCTGTCATGTAGCTCTGTGGTTTCATGGGAGGAGTTTAGATGAGGACTTATTCAGAGATGTGAAACAGCCTGTGACTGTTAAGGAGAACCAGAGATTTGGGAATTTCGAGCCCTCTAAGGACTTTGTGGACCCCTACAGACATTTTAGAGCATTTCTCCTCTCTTTTGGGTGGTCAAATCAATAGCAAAATATGTAAACTGACCCTGTGTTTGTTTGTTTTTTGGTGCTTCCAAAGTCAAGTATTGCTATTTTACAATAACATAACTTTATTTTCCACCTGCTGTCACTTAAACAATGACAAAACAGCTATTAAGATGTCATTTTAGGAGACATGCATTCTGGTCTGGCTGCAATCTGGTTTTAAAGGTCACTTTTCATGATGCAAACAATTCCAGATGGATAAAGTCATGTCCCAGACTACATTTTTCTCTGAAACACATGACATATTACGGGTAGGTTTGGCTCCATGGACTCTTAAACACACTTTTCAGTCTACTAACAAAAACAAGTTAACTGACAATGTTCACTAACACATTTCTTTCTCAACCAATCAAATGTCATTTCTACCATGTCTCAAACTACTTTATGCATTTATTAAATTACATTTTAAACATTTTCGTAATAAAATATCAGAATAAACTGCATAGGGTATTTCATAACTTGCATTTAACATAATTAAATAGTATGTTTTATAATAATACTTTTAATAATAATTTGATAAAAAAAATACAGCTTGAATGGAAATAATGCACATAAAAAAAAGACTGTTCATGAAGGTTATTTGTTAACTTTTTTAAAAAATATATTTTTAGAATAGCTTAGATTACCATAATTTTCTAAGCATTATATTGAATATTTTAAAATGCATATTTTAGTATAGACTTCCACATGTTAAAAAAAAAACAATCTTAAATGTACACTATAGTTCAAAAGTTTGAGGTTGGTAAGATTTTTTAAATATTTTTAAAAAGATGTCTCTGTCACAAATGACTGAGGAAAAACATTGAAGATCCAACAGCAGGTTTATTAATTAGATCCAAACAAAGATCCAAAACAAGACAAGGTAATCTGAACACAGGGGACAGAAAACACAAAGGCTGCATCCAAAAAATGCCTTTGCCTTTGATATCCCACAATCCTGTGCATTCCATTCTGTGACAGTTAAGCTAAAAAATAAAGATGGCATTTGAAAGTTTCTGTCGGTCAACAGTTTGTGTGTAAATGTATGTCTTTGATCAACGTTGTCAACTTTTGATGTAATTTCAAGTGAGAAATTCATATCGCAGTAATTCAATATTTGCTTAGTTATTACCAAAGCTCTCTATATTTTTTACTCTGTTTTGTTACTCTGCATCAGAAGCCTCTCCGAAAAACACTGCCTGACAAGTCATTGCCTCATACGGCAGCAAGGCAGAAAGTCAACTGCCTAAGTTTTCAGATGCAGCCAAAGTTACAGAACACAATACTAAAGCATACAAGAGCTAACAGAACAAGGGGTAAAATCCAAATGGAAGTGAGCATCCCTATGCCCTACTCCCTTCGAAAGGCAGAGCCCTTTAAGTGTGTTCTTTGAAGGGTGTAGGGCATTATGGTCTCGTATAAGTGTTTGGAACTCCCTTGGCAGGGAATGAGTGACCAAGTGTTACCTTTGCCTACAACACTGGGCATGCGTGCAGCATTCAGCACTCCATCAGTTGTTGCAAAAAAAAAAAAAAAACCTTTCTTATTCTTTTATTCAAATAGTGTGTCTTATTTACCTTTAAACTTTTTCAACAAACTTGCTTGCACATCTTAGATCACATTTCCATCACTGATTTAATTAGCCCATTCGATTTACTTGGCATGTGAACTGGAAAATCAACCCCAACTTTGCTTTAAAAAGCATCGCAAGATCTCCTAACTGCAGATCACATGATCACAAATAGATATCAGTTCCGTGATGTGACCATCGCTAAAGGGCTTCTGGAAGGCCCCTTCATGAAGGGATTAAGTTGTTCACTTTTGTTAGGCCTGTCCCTACAAATGGCATCCCCCTTGCCAAAATGCCCTCCAAGAGTACAAAAAAGCTGTTTGGAATTCGCCCATGGTATATATAGGGGAGCTAATAAGACTAATGGCACACATCTGGGAACAATAAGAACTAATTAACAGAGCAAAGGGTAAAGGTAAATTAATTCCACAAACAATGGACAATGATCCAGGAGGAGTGTCCTCTAGTGGCTGTCATGGGCACTCCAGCCGATGGCTGTGAAAATCTCATGCTCACCAAGTATTCATTTATTTGATCAAAAATACAGTAAAATACATTAGTACTGTGAAATATTTTATATAATATACTATTAAAATAATTAAGTTATTATTCCAGGCAAAGCTGAAATTTCAACATCACTACTTCAGTCTTCAGAGCATGTTCTCTACTGAGAAAGAGAAAAAAAAGAAAAAGAAAAAAGTCCAGGTGATCCAAGTGTAAAGAGATAGTCAAGTCTATATAATGGGAAAGCTGAAGGTTAAACATGGCACAGGACCAAAGTGTATATATGTGTGTATCACAGTGATCTCATTTAATTTCCCATGCATGTGAACTGTATTGATCTCACCCCAGGCAGTTCCTTAAACCAGCTAGTTACTGCAACCTGTAAGCATATGTGTGAGTACATTACACACATATCTGTGTGTCTGAGTGTGTATTGACCTGAGGTGTTAGCTATATCCTGGTCCTCTGAGTGCTGACCAGACAGAACTGCCAGTCAAACTCAGGGTATGCCCAGAGCAACTGCTGATTAATTCACCCATCACATGCAGAGAGAAAAAGACAGGAAGAGTGGAAAAAATAGAACTATGAAAGTGACTGACAGTTCTTCATATAAAAAGACGAAATATGACAGTAGAAATTATACCTGTAGAGACAAATAGATGAAGCTGAGGCACACTGCTCAGTGGAGACGACCAAAATGGCAGTGAGGAAGAGAGACAGCGAGAACAAAGGGGGAAGAAAGAAAGAGGGTTGAGTCAGTGGGGGGCTGTAAGCTGACAGAGCAGTTAAAGTGTAGCCAGAAGCTAAGATTACCTCTGATCACCGGTCTCACCGTCCCTCAGTGTTATCATACAGACACCTAACTGACACACACACACACACACACACACTGACATTAAACATGCCTATAATCACACATTGTTAACGGTGCTGTGAAACATTATTCAGAGAACATGATTCATATGATACACTGGTGAATACTATGTGGATACTGCTCTCTCTCTCTCTCTCTCTCTCTCTCTTTCTCTCTCTCTCTATATATATATATATACACTACCATTTTAAAGTCTGATGTTAGTAAGTTAGTTAGGTATTGTATTGTATTGTAATTTATTGTATTTAGTTAGTTGCTGGAAAGAAATTAATACTTGTAACAAAAAAAAATATATATATATATATTTAGTAAAAAAAAAAAAAAAAAAACTAATCTTGACACAACAAGCTTTAGCATTTAGCTAAAATTATTACCGTAAAACTTTTAGGTTTCTATATTTAAAACTGCTGTGGCAGCACATGCCTTGCATTTCCTTGAAACTTTTCTAAGTTTCTAAGAACTATCACAAACCCCTCTCACCAAAGAGGGGTTTAGGGCAATATTAGTGCAATGCATGCATGGATGGACCACATACTGTGATTTGGGATGTTCTAATTCTAGGCTTGCATACTTTTAAGACAGAAAACCCTCAAACTGGAACACTCACTACCTACATACTCCACCCACAGGATGAAAACATAACCAGATGCTCATCCACCTAAAAAATACTCTTGCTGCACTACAAAAGGATGAATTTAGAAGTTTATAAACAAACATATTTACTTATATATGTAGGTGCTACACAAAACTACACATTTCACACATTTCAAATCCAATGACATGTCTCGTAGTCTTCCAAAGTAAGTGCATTAGTGTGACATATCAGTCTTAAAATATAGTAGGCATTGTGCTTAATATTTCTGTGCTTAATTTTCATTCTCACACATTTAATAGTCATTTGAAAAAAGTGTCACATAAAAAAAATAAAAATAAAAAAATAATAGAGGTTTGTTGTTTTGTATTGCCAGCTCAACAACACACCACAACACACCACAAATGCAGCCCATAGACCTTAAGCTGTATTTAACTCGGGGTATTCCTGTAAATTCCTGAAAGGCCAAAGTCACATGCTGAATTAGTCTGTCGCGTAGTTGCAACACAGTAAAACAGCAAGAGCTTTAGTCAGAGGAGGTTTAGTTCTCCCCAGGTGCACTCCATCTTGGCTGTGATGGCTTTGTGTTGATGGAATTAAAGTGAAACTCCCAGAATCCTCTATTCCGCCTCAGATATGCAGCTCGAACAGCTCAGCTGCGCTAAGCCCATCCTTATGCCTTCAAATCAGCTTTCTGCCACCTTTCCCATTCAAACAACCTCCTCATCCCTGTTCCCTCACTCCCTCTCTTCCTCCCTCCATCTCTCACTCATAGTTTCTTAGTCCCACTTAATACCTTCTTTCTTCCCTGTGTTTCTGCCTCCAGTGCGTTTTCCCCCTAACACCCTTTGATCCTCAGCTAATACCCTATTCTTTCCCTCTTTTTCCATTTTTTATATCTTTCTCTTTCTCCATTCATCCTTTTAATTTCATCTCTGCCACCTTGGCTATGTTCACACAGTCAGTTTGAGATTGACAACCTAACAGGTGTGACACTCGGATATTCCTGTGCAAGACTGTACAAACAACTGATGTCGAGCCCATACTCAATTAATGCGATAGTCGTGAATGACACCTGTAACCAAAGCGACAGTTATATATATATAAAAAAGAAATAATAAAAAAGGTGTTTTATGATATCTAAAAAATGGTGGTATATTAATTATATATTCAGAATCTATATTCTCTAAAATTACATTAATTGATTTATGTGCCATCTCCATCCATCATCTTCCGCTTATCCGGGGCCGGGTCGCGGGGGCAACAGTCTAAGCAGACGCCCAGACTTCCCTCTCCCTAGCCACTTCCTCCAGCTCTTCCGGGGGGACCCCGAGGCGTTCCCAGGCCAGCCGGGAGACATAGTCCCTCCAGCGTGTCCTAGGTCTTCCCCGGGGCCTCCTCCCGGTGAGACGTGCCTGGAACACCTCCCTGGGAAGGCGTCCAGGAGGCATCCGAAATAGATGCCCGAGCCACCTCAGCTGGCTCCTCTCGATGTGGAGGAGCAACGGCTCTACTCTGAGCTCCTCCCGAGTGACCGAGTTTCTCACCCTATCTCTAAGGGAGCGCCCAGCCACCCGACGGAGAAAGCTCATTTCGGCCGCCTGTATCCGGGATCTTGTCCTTTCGGTCATGACCCACAGCTCATGACCATAGGTGAGAGTAGGAACGTAGATTGACCGGTAAATCGAGAGCTTTGCCTTACAGCTCAGCTCCTTCTTCACCACGACAGACCGATACAGCGACCGCATTACTGCAGAAGCTGCACCGATCCGTCTGTCAATCTCACGTTCCATCCTTCCCTCACTCGTGAACAAGACTCCAAGATACCTGAACTCCTCCACTTGAGGCAGGAACTCTCCACCAACCTGAAGTGGGCAATCCACCCTTTTCCGACTGAGAACCATGGCCTCGGACTTGGAGGTGCTGATTCTCATCCCAGCCGATTCACACTCGGCTGCAAACCGTCCCAATGCACACTGAAGGTCCTGGTCTGAGGATGCCAACACGACAACATCATCCGCAAAAAGCAGCGACGAAATCGTATGGTCCCCAAACCGGACACTCTCCGGCCCTTGGCTGCGCCTAGAAATTCTGTCCATAAAAATTATGAACAGAACCGGTGACAAAGGGCAGCCCTGCCGGAGTCCAACATGCACCGGGAACAGGTCTGACTTACTGCCGGCAATGCAAACCAAGCTCTTGCTCCGGTCGTACAGGGACCGAACAGCCCTAAGTAGGGAGCCGCCAACCCCATACTCCCGGAGCACCCTCCACAGGATGTCGCGAGGAACACGGTCGAATGCCTTCTCCAAGTCCACAAAACACATGTGGACTGGTTGGGCAAACTCCCATGAACCCTCCAGCACCCTGGAAAGGGTATAGAGCTGGTCCAGTGTTCCACGACCGGGACGAAAACCACACTGTTCCTCCTGGATCCGAGGTTCCACTATCGGCCGAATTCTCCTCTCCAGTACCCTGGCATAGACTTTTCCAGGGAGGCTGAGAAGTGTGATCCCCCTATAGTTGGAACACACTCTCCGGTCCCCCTTCTTGAAAAGAGGGACCACCACCCCGGTCTGCCAGTCCAGAGGTACTGTCCCCAACCGCCATGCGATGTTGCAGAGGCGTACCAGCCAAGACAGCCCCACAACATCCAGAGACTTGAGGTACTCGGGGCGGATCTCGTCCACCCCCGGTGCCTTGCCACCGAGGAGCTTTTTAACTACCTCGATGACTTCAGCCCGGGTGATGGACGAGTGCCCCTCCGAGTCCCCAGCCACTGCTTCCTCAACGGAACACAAGTCGGTGGGATTGAGAAGATCCTCGAAGTATTCCTTCCACCGCCTGACGATATCCCCAGTTGAGGTCAACAGGTGCCCATCTCTACTGTAAACAGTGTTGGTAGGGCACTGCTTCCCCCTCCTGAGGCGTCGAACAGTTTGCCAGAATCTCTTCGAGACCAACCGATAGTCCTTCTCCATGGCCTCACCGAACTCCTCCCAGGCCCGAGTTTTTGCCTCCACGACTACCCGGGCTGCAGTCCGCTTGGCCTGCCGGTACCTGTCAGCTGCCTCCGGAGTCCCACAAGCCATCCAGGCCCGATAGGACTCCTTCTTCAGCTTGACAGCATCCCTTACTTCCGGTGTCCACCACCGGGTTCGGGGATTGCCGCCTCGACAGGCACCGGAGACCTTACGGCCACAGCTCCGAGCAGCCGCAGCGACAATGGAGGTGGAGAACATGGTCCACTCAGACTCAATATCTCCAGACTCCCTCGGGATCCGGTCGAAGCTCTGCCGGAGGTGGGAGTTGAAGATCTCTCTGCCAGGGGGCTCGGCCAAACGTTCCCAACAGACCCTCACAGTACGTTTGGGTCTGCCGAGTCTGTCCAGCTTCCTCCCCCGCCATCGGATCCAACTCACCACCAGGTGGTGATCAGTTGACAGCTCCGCCCCTCTCTTCACCCGAGTGTCCAAGACATATGGCCGAAGGTCTGATGACACGACCACAAAGTCGATCATCGACCTCCGGCCAAGGGTGTCCTGGTGCCACGTGCACTGGTGGACACCCTTATGCTCATTATGTGCCATCTGTTTATGTAATTAAGTTTATGCAAAAAAAACAAAAACAAAAAAGAAATCACGTATATCTACTGTTCAATCATTTGGAGTGTGTTTTTTTTTTTTTTTTTCAGCGAGGATGTAATATATTTAGCAAAAGTGGCTTATAATACTATTAATGTTTCTATTTTTAAAAAATAAGCTGTTCTTTAAAACTTTCTATTGAAAAAATAATATTAAAATTAAATAATAATTCATGAATGATCATGTGACGGTATAGTGAATTAATATAATAAAATGCATACCTTTATTGTGAAAATTTGGCTAAAAATTGTATAGAAAAAAAAATAGCCATTCTTTGCAATCTAGGTTCTATTAAACTATTTTAAGCTCCTTAAGGTATTTTGTTAGTGTCAATATTGGCAATACTGGCCTTAATTGACATCAGTTAGTATTAGTAAAAAATAAATAAATAAATAAATAAAACCCTCTGATGACACACTGCTCATATCTATTTAAATTGTTTACCGAAACTCCAGGCAGAAAAAAAGGAGAAAAACAAAAAGAAGTCAGTTCCCCAGGTTGGAGAATTTGGTTGTCACACAAAACTTTATAACCAAACTGCATGTATCAGTATTTACCAGGACTGACAACTGTATGCTATTGCTTCATAGCTATTTTTTCCAGCACTCCATCTCCATCTCGGTCCAATTACAGTCTGATCCTCACCTGCCACGCACATCCCTCTTAGTCTCTCTCCTCGCTGTCTGAACATTCTGCCAGCTGGGTGTCTTTGTGCCTGTTTAAGCGCTAACTGCTTAGGCTCCCTATAGAGAAGGCACAAGAGAGAGAGGGAGAGAGAGTGGAAGGGGAAGAGGAGTTCTCCGGAATACTAAAACACTGTTTACCAAGCACCGACCGCATCTGAATCTAGAGCAACACGCATCAGGTCAACAGCTCTTTAATATGCGTGCAAACACAGACAGTTTCCTGTCATCTGCATTATTTTAAAGATGGCGGGCGTAGATATGGAGATGTTAGAATCTGCCGACTAGTTTAAGCATGAAAACATGCTTCGACAGACTGCTTGATTTTAATTTTGAACCAAAACAAGGAATTCACGATAATTTCAAGTAAACACAAACCCACCCTTCAGAACATGAGCTCGTGAGCAATTACAAGCGTTTTCCCGCTTTTCCTTTTCTCACTCTCTTTGCTCTCTCAGGCCTTTTTTTTCTGGTTGTGTATTTGTACAGCTGAGAGACTTACCCTGGTTCCTCTAATTGAAGGCGAATTTTATTCAGCAAACACACTCATTTTGGGGCCATGTGTGTGTGTGTGTGTCGACTGTGTATAATGATGTAACCATTGGTAATATGCAGCACTTCCTTAGCCAGCTCCAGATGGCAGAGTTCATCCTCTCGCTCTGCTATAGTTCACCTCCTCTTTTCCTCTGAATGTAAAGTGATGGGCAGCTGTCCCAGCATGCTCTGGGACTGAAGCTAAACAGCATTTCTCTGTGCCAGTTCCACATGAGAGGGGTGACAGCATTGATGAGTGTCCTTCAGAGCCAGTCATAGCTGTGGTCAGGACTGGGGAATGAGCTCTTTGAAGTGCTATGGTGGGACGTGGTGATAATGGACCATTCTTCAGACGACTCTAACACACTTCCAGAGTTCTGTTTGATATGCCTTGGAATGGGGAAGTTAAGATGGCCGTCAAGCTTAATGCCCTGAAGTGATCCCCTGAGCGACTCTATGTGTGTTTGAATGAGTATATCAAGTCAATGCTGGTCTGGGCAGCTGGTTTTCCTGAGAGATTTAGATCTAAAGGATATTTCTGGTTTAATCCTTTCTATTAAAGACGGTTTCCTTCAAACCCATTCCCACTCCCTAGAGCCCCTTTCACACTGCACGTCGGACCCGCAATATTTCCGGAACATTGCCGGGTCGCCTTCTGTGTGAAAGCAACCACGTCCCGGGATTGATTACTGAAATGAACCCGGGTTGGAGACCTATGCGCGTTTCCACCGAAATTACCCGGAACATTTGTACCAGGAACTTTTTTTCCCAGGAACTTTTTTCCCCCCAGACCTGTTGCTTTCTGCGTTTCCACCGCGGTGTAAAGTACCGGGTAGATTAGGCAAATGACTGGTGATGTAGGTCTGCGCGCGTTTCTCAATACAAAGTACCTCTGATTAAAAAAAAAAAAAAAAAAAAAAAAGTACGCTGATTTTGGACGTGCATCCTCGGTAGTTAGTTCAGACTTTGTGCATTCGACTGGGCAGTGTGATGTCTGCAACTACGCAAGTCCGGTAAATCTATAAACAGCAGCGTAACTATATACTATATATATATATATATATATATATATATATATATATATATATATATATATATATATATATATATATATATATATATATATATATATATATATATATATGATACTTGATAACTTCAGTCAGCTCGTCTTGGCTACTGCAATTTTCCCTACTGTATATTTACAATAAAACGAAATATGATATCAAATACCACTGCCTCCTTTCGTTTTCATTTAAGCATAATAACAACTGCAGAAATGTACTTAGGTCAGGGAAATGTGTATATGCAGCCATTACAATGAAAGAAATATTATATAGACTTGCCTTTTTTATTTTCATTTTAACATATAGATAAATTGAATACAGACCAAAGAAAACCTGTTAGATTTACCCCGCAGCTGAATTATATTTTATGTTTAACCACTAAAGACACATCGGAGCCAGCGGCGCATATCAGAAGGTCTATCCCAGGAGAGGCTGCTCTCTGCGGATACATGAGGACTGAGCTCCCGCTGATTGAGTGGAGCTCACCGTCTACGAGATCGGCGAAACACATTTTTAAATAGGCGCTGTCTTTATAAATAAACCATAGATTTGAGTTTTAAACAACTACGTTCTCGCCTGAAATACTTTTAAAATTACATTTCATGACACAATAACAGTAATATTTGAAAATTATCCGAATAAATGGTGGTTGAACTCAACCAATGCTGCGTGAACTCAGATCGCTTTGGCTACTGCAATTTTCCCCTCAGTATATTTACAATAAAACGGAATAGGATATAAAATACCACTGCCTCCTTTCATTTTCATTTAAACATAATAACAGCTGCAGAAATGTACTTAGTTCAGGGATAAGTGTAACGTTATATACAGCCATTACAATGAAATAAATATTATATAGACTTGCCTTTTTATATTCATTTTTACATATAGATAAATTGAATACAGAACAAAGAAAACCTGTTAGATTTACCGCGCAGCTGAATTATATGTTATGTTTTAACCACTAAAGACACATCAGAGCCAGCGGCGCATATCAGAAGGTCTATCCCAGGAGAGGCTGCTCTCTGCGGATACATGAGGACTGACAGTCTACGAGATCGGCGAAACACATTTTTAAATAGGCGCTGTCTTTATAAATAAACAACAGATTTGAGTTTCAAACAACTACATTCTCGCCTGAAATACTTTTAAAATTACATTTCATGACACAATAACAGTAATATTTTGAAAATGTTGATCCGAATAAATGGTGGTTGAACTCAACCAATGCTGCGTGAACTCAACCAATCAGCATGTTTAGTGCCAAAGTCCCGCCCCCAAAAGTTCCGGAACTTTAAAAAAGTACCACCTCGCCAGCAGGGACTTTCTGGGGGGCATTTTTTTACCCGGAACTTTTATTTAGTTCCTGGTTCCTGCGGTGGAAACACACCAAGTACCGGACCAAGTCCCTAGTTCCTGGGTAAAGTTCCTGCGGTGGAAACACGGCTCAAGTAACATTGCGGGGTTCGACCCGGGACGAGAGCTTTGTGAACAAAAGCCAGATCTAATTCCGTGTCGAAGTGATGACGTGCGACTCTTTTACCAGCTGTTTTGAAGGAAGATCAACGTTCGCGACGAAAACATATGTGCAAACTGTAATGAAGCAGAGATCAGATAGTTCCTCACTTTCCGTGTTGACGCCGAGATCGTTTGCTTGCTTCAGTGAAAGTATAACGTGCCTAGCGTTGTCGACTCGTACATTAGACGTCACACGCTGATGTCACGTGTCGTTAAGGGATCTTCAAGGGTTGCACATATCCCGGGTCATCACTGGCAGTGTGAAAGTGCCAAATCTAGCAACCAGGGAACAATTGCAGGAACACTTTACCCCTGTATTTGCCAGAATGGCAGTGTGAAAGGGGCTTAGGTGTCCAAAACTGAAGAGCAGCAAAGCACTTTTAGCATTACTTTTAAGACACTACTTAAGCTCTTAAGCATCACTATGTAGACAAACTAGGAATTGACCCTTCGCAAAGACCCGCACCCTCATTACCCTCATCATGTCATCATGCCATCATGTTTTCACTCAATGAAAAATATAACGCGGATCAAAGAGAAAACTTATAACGCGCCAACAGACAAGACAGAGGAGAGTATGAAACAAAGGCTCAGCTTTCAAATTTTTATTCCAAGCAATAAATACCATTCTTTGGCTCTTTAATGTGTTGTGACAAATCATTGTAGCGCCTCAGTTCAAGCGGCATGTGAACCGATCATCTCTTCCCCTTTACTAGTTATAACATGAAGCAAAGATGGATGAACATCAGAAGGTATTATGATTCAACTGCTGAAAGACATCAGTACAAACCATTTTACAAGTTCAAGTCCACTAACGTTAATCTACCTTCCTGTCTGGTTTGTTTGTTGGACAAAAATGGCAGATTTGGCATTACAATTGGTCAGACCGCCTGTCAGTCAAACTCCCTGAGAATGGTCAATTCCATTGCTTTCTTTGGTTTGCCATCAATAGAGACATGAAGGGCATAATAATTTTATTGTCATGAAATTTTATATTGGGGTATAATTTTGTAATAATGACATTAGGGTATGATTTCCAATTTAAAGAGCCACCATAATTTTATTTACATTAGTTATTTTTAACACCCATTCTAACCCTTAGCCCTGATTCTAACCATTTGCCAATTTAAAACATTATAAAACACAGGATGTAACAGGCGATTCCAAATCGTCACACTAAATTCAAAGTTTAAATAAAAAAAATCTCAATTTCCAAGTCTTCAAGGCCAAAAGATTGCCAGAGGAAACCTCAGCTTCCTTTAAAAGGCTCTGAGCTCTTTTTTGGAGTGTTGTTTTAGACTAATTTCCAAGTGTTCTACGCCACAAGTGCAATGCTCTACCAGGTGAGCTTCTGAGCAAGTTTACTACCTCATAAAAACCATACATATGGAGCTGATTATATGATGCAAAGTCATGCACTGTGGTAAAAGTGTTTTGAGGTCATAATATAGTATTCCGCAAGGAACTGTGCGACATCTTTACTAATTGATAACATGTCCCTGTAATACAAATTCTTGTGAAAGGGAGCAAAAGTTGTTGGTGTTTTACTGCCTCTAAGTGAAAAAAAAAAAAGTTGTGACATTTGTCCAGTATGCTAACATACTCGGAAGTGGTGCTCTGCATTTAACCCATCCAAGTGCACACACACAGCAGTGAGTAGTGAACACACTGTGGACACACACCCAGAGCTGTGGGCAGCTATATCCAGCGCCAGGGGAGCAACTGGGGGTTCAGTGCCTTGCTCAGCCATGGGTATTGAGGGTGGAAGAGTGCTGTTCATGTTTCATTCTCTTTTCTCAGCTTTTTTCATATTCATAATCGGTTGCAATTTGCACAATCCATTATGAACAGTATACACTAAAAATGTTAAATATGTATTTATTTATATTATTATTATTATTTATATATAATTGATATATTTCAGGTTGGACAAATGTATATTTTTAGGGATCTTTATAACCATTCAATTGTTCAACTGTACAGTGTCAAGAGATGCTTACAGCCTGGGGGCAGAGCACAATCACAAACACTGAGCAACTGTTTAAACAACACACTGCTGAGATCCTGTCCTGTTGTGATGTGTGTGTGTGTGTGCGCATTTCTTTGTGAACAATAGAAAGGGTATTACGAAGCTATTTGGGCCATGCAAGCAGGCCATGAGGGAGAGTTTTAGACATATTATCACTTTCTTTCAGAAGGTTTTTGGGGAAATTCACTCAATAACAATAGAAGAGAGAGAGAGAGAGAGAGAGAGAGAGAGAGAGAGAATGCAAGAGTGAGAGGATTTTCACAGTTACATAGAAAAGAGGATAAAACAGACTGTCTTCACTGAGATGCATGTTGATTGTACACACACACATACATGAAGGTCAAAGTCAAGGTAATGCCAGAAAAAAAAAAAAAAAAAAAAAAACAAATAGAGAAATGAACAGCAGCTAATGACAGCAGAGGCAGGAGGTAATCAATGAAATCCCAATATAATCAGCAACTGCTGGGTAATCACAGATAAAGAGGATTCTGGTGAAATCATCTGAGGAGGTGCAGAGCTCTTGGGAGAAACTGGAAAGTATGTCAATGAGCTCATATGCAGCAAACCTTCATATGATTATACAGAGATTCAACTGCCACTGGCTATCATGGTCCTTGGAAAAGGAGGAGTAAAGTGAGTTTATGTGTGGATAAGAGTATTCATGAGACTGGTTAACAGCAGAAGAGAAGGAAAGAGTTTCAACATGGCTGCAGGAAAAGCTCTGGTTCGTGCTTCAGATTAGTTTAGCTGTTCACTCAAGCACGTGACTCTTTTTACATTCTCCTCCCTGACATGGGATGTTGGCATCCTGGGGACAGATTCAGAAAGCTTTATCCAAAGCAACTTACAACTTAGGACAATAAAAGCAATCAAAACCAAACAAAGAGCAATATGTAAATGCTGCGACAAGTCTCAGTTAGTCTAACACCGTACACGTAGCAAAGGTTTTCGTTTGTTTCTGCTTTTTTATAAATAAAAAAGAAAACAAGTAGATGCAATAATAAAAGAATAGAGAAGGCTAGTGTTACAGGGTCCATTTAAATAATAATAAGAATAAGAATAAAATAGAAACAGAATAGAGAATGCTAGTGTTAGAAGGTCAAGTGTAGATGGGTTTGACCTCAACAGACCCAGCAACCATTCATTGAGAACTGTACTAAAAATAAACATCAACTTTTATTTTAATCAGTAAAACTTCCTTCATCAATCATCTTCACAAGAAAGATAAAGCTAGCTAAACCAGCTAAACTTCAACAAGCATATGCCAGAAATACCAGTTTAAATCAATGCTATGAACTCAATATTCCGTTTCCTCTCTGCCACTTTCTCCAAGCATATTATTGCTCTCAAATACCAACTGAATATGACACCATATGTCAGAGAAAGAGAGTTTTCATGTATTCTTGCCATGTTTTGGCTTGATATGTGTGAGCCAGTCTGTTTGCACATGTGAGTTTGTGTTAGTGAGAGAAAATTCAAGTGAGCATGTGCATTTGTGTCTCCAGAGCCTGACTGCAATAACATATTTCCAAAGATGACATTTAATCCATGCAAATAAATCACCACGGAGACCATCAGCATTCTGCCAGGCTTATCCAATGAGCAGGAGTGTATCAACCCAGGCAGGAGTAATCAAAGCTAATAGATGACTGGGTGAGTGGAGCAGGGACAAGCGGGCATGGGCCACTCTACCCAATCTCATATTCAAGTCATGAGAAGTCTCCTCAGAGACAACAACAATCTATATCCTCATTTTCAACACTCAGACAGGAATTCAATTGAAAACAGCAAGCTTATTTTTGCTTAATCCATTTCAGTTATGTTTAGCATAACATTTGAAGCTGTATCTTTTCAACAACATGTGTGTTTTGAGGACAAATATGGCAGTTGGTGTGTTGGCCCAAAACATACTCTATGTAAGTACATGAATTCAAGTGTTTCTAGCTATGTAAGCTGGATTTCAGGCATCACTGTATTCCGAAATGGATCAGACTGCATCCCAATGCACCACGTGTAAAAACTGGAATACATGACTTCTAAAATCTGAACAGATTTTAAAACACTAGCCATCATACACTTGCCAACTTTATAAACAATTACAAAGGCAAAACTGGGAAATCATACACTACAGACTTTCAAGTTGTTCTGGTCACAACAAACTTACAGAGAAACACATTGTTCCTAAAAGATGCACGACAAATGAAAACAGTATGCGTTTTACAATCGGTTCGTTTAATTGCTTGATATCCCCCCAATGGATGGAATCACAGTGTGAAGTAAAATCGTTTCTGACCATCATACACTTCATTATTTTCTATAAACTCTTGTCAACTCAAATCTGCAGGCTGGCTCTGACTTTCGACTTGCATGAAAATACATATATATGAAATGTATATCACGTATTCTACTGTTCAAATGTTTTTGGTGTTTTCTAGATAAACTTCAGGCTTTATTTGATAAAAAAATAAAAAAATAAATAAACAGTACTACTATGAAACATTATTGCAATTTAAAAGAACTTTCACATTTTATGCACATTTAAATGTCAATTATTAATTCAGAAGGCCAACAATTCACTTTTTTTTTTTTTTTTGGTCTCATGAAGTATTCTAATTTGTTGAAGTGTGTTTTTGTTAAATGTGAGCTAAAAATCATCACAATTAAAAGAACCACAGACTTCAACTACTACAGTCTGTGTGCATTTAATTTATTTAATACCCAAGTTTCACAATTTGAGTTGAATTACATGAACTTGTCCACGGCATTCTAATTTATTGAGATGCACCTGTGGTGAACAGTATGTATAATAAATATATTTTAATAAATATATTATCACCTAGTCTTTAATATTTTATCTTTAATGTATTTTAATCAAAATTTATATTGAGATTGCAGTAAATGTTAAAGTCACTGATATGGTACTGATATGTTGTGCATCTCAAACACTAATATTAGCCAAAAAATTCATGTTCCTGCACAGAGTAGATTTCCAGCCTAACATCTGGTCAAATGAAATGCCAAATTAAGCTCAGCATTGGAAGATGCAAAGATTGTTCACAAGTGATCAGTTCTAAACAGGACAGCAACAGCACGAAAATAAAAAAATAAAAAAGGAAAAGAAAAGAATACATTCCGGAAATCAAATCCTCTTTTGTTTTTACCCAATATCTTTACTACAGCAAGGATAATGGTATTTACAAAAGCTTTGGTTTTTGGTTTCTACATGTATGTGATATACTCTGTGGCCTGTCAGTAAGAGGAAATGTACAAAAAAACCTCAATTTATGTCAATTGAACAAGAACTTAGGAAACTCTCCCTGAAAAAGATAAAGAGAAAGAAAAAAAGGGAGATGCTTGCTGTTATTTTGTTTGTACTGCCTTCAAAAGAACTCTGAAAAGAACTCTGAAAAGCGAAAGAGAGGTAAGGACATGTTGATATTAGATGAAAGTTAAAAAGGAAGATGAAAAGGGAGGGGAAAAAACACTGATACAAACAACTCCCATGCTTTGTGTCTTGCTCTACCAAGACAGGAGACTTTGACAGAGGCTTTCCCTTCACATGAAAAACGTGTGTCGTATGTGTGAAGGAAAGTATCGGTGGGTTTGGGTTAATCCAGAGCCAACTGTTTGCTTCCAAAGGCACAGGCGGAAACAGGAACAAGCTGCCTGACATTTGTGTCTGATTGAAACAAGCAGCCAGAGACTGAAACCTGACATTTGAGCTTGAATGAAAGTAACGTATTACAAAGATCTTTCTGGCTGACTGAAACAGGAAGAATCACATTCAACATGAGTAAAGATGAAACTGCAGGAGAGGAAAAATGTGTCAACATGAGTGAAATATGTTAACCTCAAAATTAAAAGTGTGACATCTTTATTTCTCTATTCCACTGTATTACTAATAGCATTTTGTGGTATAAAATTACTAGTAAGTAATAGAGGGTGAAGCTGTCATAGCCATGCTTTGTGAATAAAACAGCAGTTGACCAATCACAAATGAGGACTGGAAATAACTGTTTTCTAAAATAAATAAGCACCCTAACAACAATTGTATATTTAAATAGTTCACCCAAAAATGAAAACTCTGTCATTATCTAACCAGTGTCATAATTCTTCTCCGCCAGTCTGAGCTTCCGGGAAAAGAAGGCGCATGGATGGAGTCAAGGTGGGGTCCCCTGCCATTGTGAAAGGACTGCTCCCACTCCCTTTTTTTTGAGGCATCCACTTCGACCATGAAAGGAGGCTCGAAGGAGGTTTGTAATCGGGTTAGTGATGGTGCTGTAATTCCATATGAAACGGTGGTAGAAATTGGCGAAACCTAGAAAGTGTTGGAGTTCTTTAATGCTGGTAGGTACTGGCCAGGAAGTGATTGCTTCAATCCTCCCCTCGTCCATGTGGATACCAGTGTGGTTAATTATTTACCCTAGGAAGTGGACAGAGGACTGGTGGAAGGTAATTTTTTTGTCCTTGAGGAAGAGTTGGAACGGTCTCAGCCATTGCACGACTGCTCGGACGTGCAAGTGATGTTCAAGCGATCTCTACTGAGCACTTCTCGAGGGGTCTTTGAATGCAAGTAGTTTTGATCGCAAGGGCTTCATGTGTTCTTTCCAGCAGAGATGGATGATTGGGGAAGCACAATGGGAAACATTGGTCACCCCACCGAAGAATTTCTCCCCTCGACCAGGAGAGGATTGGGTTGTGCTGCTCCAGCTAAGGACGACTCAAAATTATGTTGGCTGTAGAATCCTCCAGGAGTAAGAAACTGATGGATTCTTTATGTAATAGCCCCAGGGTTAGCTGTACAAGGCCCACACTGTGATTTACATGCCAATGATTCAACAGTTTTCCACTGATTGTCACTACTGGTAGAAGGTCTCGGTGGTGGTGGTAGTTAGCTGGAGCTGGTGGCAGAGGTTCCCAAAGATGAAGTTCCCTGCTGACCCAGAGTTGAGCAGGGTGATAACTGGAAGGGTGACGTTGGCAGCAGTAAGTTGAGTAGTAGAAGTGAGTGGATTCATCTTTGTGGGAAATGGCTTAATGCAACTTTGGCATTAAGGGCGTGGAGGGCTAAGTGGGCAGGCCAGGATCATATGTCCACTCGAGCCGCAGTATAGGCAGAGACCCCTGGTCAGCCTCCTCTGCCACTCTGCTGGGGTTAGACAATAGATATCGGTTTGCATAGGTTCCTGGTCTGTCTCAGGAGGATTCAGGGTTTTTACACGGCGGTAACCGGGAGTGGAACTGGCTGGTGAGCGCTCCTGGAGGCAGGAATGTATATAGTTTGAACATCTTCAAACTATATACATAGTTGAATGAATCTTTCGAGGCCATAAGAGTCATTGTATGCACCTAGCTGAAGTCGGAGTTTGGGTTCTAGTTCTTGACAGAATATGGTGAGAAGTGATGCCTCATTCCGTCCACTGGCTGCAGCTAGGTTTCTAAACTTTAAGGGATACTGGTGTATGGTAATTTTGCCCTGTCTGAGAGTTAGTTAACTCGGTTGTATTTATTGACATAGAAGTACGATGGGGCAGAGGGAGAGATGACAGGTGAGTAGATGCTTAACTGAGACAGAAACTTGAGATGGAGATATAGGCTGACGATCATAATCCTTTTACAGAAGATACAACAAGCTGGTAGACTGAGTGATGGGGTACACACCTCAATGAAGACGCTGGAGGAAGACTTGGAGTAGGATCTGAGAGGAATTACACTGGAGACACGGAGTAGTCACAAGGAGAAGAGGAGATACTGCAGAAGGCGGTAAGTAGACTGGTAAGTCAAATGAGTCAATGTAGTCACAAGATCAGATGCCATGTGAACTTTATTTATATATATATATATATATATATATATATATATATATATATATATATATATTGCACGTTTGATAGGGACAAAGTGCAAATTTTGGGCATAAGGAACAGGTAAAACGTGTCCAAAACAGTTTTAATGTGATAACAAGAAGGCAACTGTTTTAATAAAATTCAGCCCCTGAGACATACAAGTGGTTGATGTTGAAGAAACTAGCACATATACAAGCTGCCACACCACACATATGCGCACACAGAATGTAATTTGAAAAAATGAAGAGTGAGAGACGGAAATAGGATGTTAGCCCATTGCGAGATGAAGCTAAATGGTCATGACAGCTTTGTGCCTTTGATGCCCCTCTGAATTGTGCTTCAGGCTTCAGAGCCCCTGAAGGTCTTTGAGTGTGTGTATAAGCATGCAGTGAAGTGACCACCAGACTCTGGCCACTGACATGTGATGGTTTCTGACAGCTTGCTCATTATTTAGATGTAGAAAGTGTTTATCTAGACAGAGATTTAAGAAAAAAAAGCATGCTTCAAACCAGAAAATAAGTTGAAGGTGACTTTAGTTATCAACATTCCCTTGATAAAAATAACTACAAATCACTTGTTTATTCAGTCTTATTAAGTCTTATTCAGTTTATTCAGAGGGTTATGAAGGTAAACTGATTTGATATGATGTCCACTGCTTCATGAATGAACATTTCACATTCGGAAGATTTCACATGAAATGGTATTGTACATACAAGTCAACAACATCTGACCTATAATTAAAGGAAGAGTCTAGCAGAAATAAATTTTCTGTCATCATGATACTGATGATACTGTTATGGTTCTTTTATTCATTATGAGGCTTGATAGCATCCCCATATACAATAACTGTATGGAAAAGGGCAGCGTGAATGTTCTGCTAAGTTTTTGAAAATTAAATAAAAAATTATTAAAGGCATACTCCACCCCAAAATAAAAATGTTGTCATTAATCACGTACCCCCAAGTCGTTCCAAACCCGTAAAATCTTTGTTCGTCTTCGGAACACAATTTAAAGGTCCCATTTTACACGCTTTTTTGTAGCTTTGATTGTGTTTACAATGTGCAATATAACATGTGTTCATGTTTCGCGTGTAAAAAAACACAGTATTTTTCACACAATTCACCTATCTGTATACTGCTGTTTTCACAGTCACAAAAACGGGCTGATGACTTCCTTGTTCTATGAAGCCTCTCCTTCAGAAATACGTAACGAGGTCTGATTGGGCCAGCGGTTCCTGTGCTGTGATTCGACAGCAGCTGAGAGCAGGCTGCCCTCCTGGTAACGTGATTGGGCTAGAACGCCCGTGCTGGAGATGTATTTATAGTCACAGGAGCGTTTTTACTGACGAGATGCACATGAAAACCGCATTTGTTTTTTTGCACAGCCCTAACATCTAGTTAACAAAGCTAAACAGCTTTGCCCTTTGTGTAATAAGTTACAGAAACTGTTAAACGCACCAACTTAAATAATAAAATACACTTACCAGTTGTGGTCCATAAACAACGCCTTCTGCAGACAAAGAGGGAACTGCTCCATCTTTCAAGAATAATCTTTGTGCAAATCCGGCATTAAAATGATTGAGATTGAGAAAGTTGTCCTCAGCAAGCTGTCCTCAGCAAAATGAGCTGCACATAGTTTTACATGTGCATTATAATTTTCGGGAACCGAGTTAAACATAAATTGTAACCATTAATCTCAAAGTACAGCGTTCCTGGGAAGCTCAAACAAAGGTGATTGGACTCAGAGATGAAAATAACAGCGTTTCAACAACATGGCGACAAAAACAAACAGCTCTTCATTCTTCTCCGTCGGAGCGCAACAAGACCACGCCCCCTGTTTGTGAATTCATGTGGGCGGAGGTTAGTCAAAAAAACTGTTTTAGTGACGTCATTCCTGCAGGAACTAGAGGGCTGTAGTCCAAACGGGTTGTTTTTTGTAGGCGAATTCTGTTAAATCAAATAACTCGCTTGGCATTGAACTTTGAGCTTTAGCATTTTACAGATATTATTTATACTCTAACAACAACATTACACACTAACTAAAGTTTAAAACATGGAATCACGAAGAAGGGGACCTTTAAGATTTTTTGAATGCAAACCAGGAGGCTTGTGATTGTCCCATTGACTGCTGAGTAAATGAAACTGTCAAGGTCCAGAAGAGTATAAAAGATGTGCTGCATGGCTGTGCTGTTTTCTTTCAAATCAAAGTGTAAATACAAGCAGGAAACATATCCTTGTGGCGCGGCTGTTATAGAATAGTGTACACAGTTACATAGAGATATTCTCCAAAATGGTGCTATGGTGATGCGGAGAGACACAGAGGAGAAGAATTGTTGAATTAAGTCATTAATTTTTGTTTTCTTCTCATACAAAAGGTAGTCTCATCGCTTCACAACATTACAGTTGTGCTACTGATGGCAGATGGAATATTGCCGGCAGCCATATCACCCTGGAGCCCAAGACAGGTTGCCCACTGAAGCTAACTAGGGTTGAGCCTGGTCAGTACATGGATGGGAGACCTCCTGAGAAAAACTAGGTTGCTGCTGGAAGAGGTGTTAGTGATCTGTGGTCTTTGTGGGTCCTAGTGCCCCAGCGTAGTGACGGGAATACTATACTGTCAAAAATCATCAGGATGAGATGTTAAACCGTGGTCATTAAAAATCCTAGGATGTCTTCCGAAAAAGACCTTGTGACCTCGTGTGACCTTGACTTCCTGGCTAAATTCGCCCTCTGACCACCACGACCTGCTAACAATCTCCATATCAACTGATCGGCTTCATCACTCTGTCTCCTCTCCACCAGTAAGCTGGTGTGTGGTGAGTGTTCTGGCATAATATGGCTGTCGTCGCATCATCCAAGTGATTGCTGCACACTGGTGGTGGATGAGGAGATACCCCCTGACTATGTAAAGTGCTTTGAGTGCCTAGAAAAGTGCTATATAAAATGTTAGGAAATATTATTCTGACAATGGCTTTCATTCTTTTCTGGACCTTGACAGTGTAATTTATTTGGCAGTCAATGGGACAGTCACAAGCCTCCCAGTTTTCATCCAAAATATCTTAAATTGTTTTCCGAAGACGAACGAAAGTTTTACAGGTTTGGAACGACACTGGGTGAATAATGACAAAAATTTCATTTAAAGGGGAGTAACCCCTTTAAATTAAAAACTTAAATTATAACATTAAAATTGAATAATAATAATAATAATAAATTAAAGCTAAATTTAAATATATAAAAACAACAATAAAAACTATGAAAAGTAAAAAAAAAAAAAAAAGATTCTAAATCAACATTGACAAATAATTCTGAAATAATACTATTTCCAATCTTCCTGTTGATAAAAGGTGATTCTATAAATCTCAGCAAGGTTCTACATCACAACCTATTCATCTCATTCTGCCTCAAACTGCATGAAGCATACACATAAGCCTGGATCTCAACGCAAAGCACTGGACACCACTGCTGAGGGTAAGTTCAATATGAGCTTCATAATGGCAGCAATCCTGCTCTGTTTAACCCATCCGAATGTCTCCTAAGTACAAGAAACTAAAAAAAAGAAAAAAAAAAAAAGAAAGAGAAAAACTCAAACTGAAGTGACCTGAGAAGCAGTTAAACAAACTCTCACTGAAATAGAGAGATGGGGGAAAATTGGACAGATGGAGGGATGAGGAAGAAGGAAACACTTTCGGTCTGTGATATAAAATGTCACCAAAGGGCCTGTGGAGGTGATGTGGCTATTGGCCCTTATAATCTCTCTTTCTGTGTTTGCCAGTCTGTAATTTTTCCTCTCCCCCTTCATTCTCTTTCTCCCCTCTCGCTCTAGCATTGCGAATGGTCTGTAATTATGTCTCTTTTGGCCTGGGGTCAGTCTGCGAGGTGACGTCGCTGACATCCTGCTGTATTTCTTTCTGGACACTTGTGATCTTTAACAGGTGATTCAGGTTCAGTTAAACCTCTATTTCGGTGGGATTAGTTTTCTAAATGACGTTTGAGTCACCATTATTGACACCACATGGCTGAGCTCTGTCAGTCTACAGTGGAACTGTTTTGCAATGGTATTTCCATAAAATGGTAAGGCTGACAAGACTTTCTTGTTCTTTATTGATTAATTATTTTAATTATTAATTATTTTATTATACATTTAAAAAAAGCTAAAAAGGCCTCTAACACTAGCTTGCTCTATTATCTGTTTATTTTTATGTATTATATAATAACAAAAAAAATAATAATAATAATAAAAAATAAAAAAAAACTATGTGTACTGTGTTAAGCTAACTTAGACTTCTTATAGCACTTGCATATAATTGCTCTTTTGTTGAGTTTGTTTCCATTGTCCTCATTTGTAAGTCGCTTTGGATAAAAGTGTCTGCTAAATGACTAAATGTAATTACAGCTTGATTATTGATTAAAAAAAAAGAATAAGAAAGAATGGAGAAAACATAAAATAAATAAAAAATAAAATACCAGTTTTCATATTAGTTCCAAAAAATAAGTCAGTGTCACTATACACCTATGATTCATATCTCTATAGTTAACTGTCCCATAAATATCGACTTGAGATCAGCAACAATAACATTTGACACACTAAAATCTAAATGAAGCCTATTTCCAAAAAAAAGCTTACACTGCTGAACCAGAAATACATATTAATACATGTGATATATATTTGAACATGGCATTGTTGTTGGTGCCAGATGGACTCACTATTTCAGAAACAGCTGATCTACTGGGATTTTCACACACAACCATCTCTAGGGTTTACAGAGAGTAGTCTGAAAAATAGAACATATCCAGTGAGTGGCAGCTCGGTGGGTGAAAATGCCTTGTTGATGCTAGTGGTCACAGGAGAATGACCAGAATGGTTTGAGATGATAGAAAGGCAAAAGTAACAGTAAGGTATGCAGAAGAGCATCTCTGAACACACAGCATGTAAAACATGTTAAGCTCAAGAACCCACCGGGTGACACTCCTGTGAGCTACGAACAGGAAACTGAGGCTAAAATTTGCATGCCTCACCAAAATTGGACGATAAAAGATTGGTTACCTGGTCTCGATTTCTGCTGCAACACTCAGATGGTAGGGGCAGAATTTGGCATAAACATCATGAAAGCATAGATTCAACATGCTTTATATCAATGTTTTTTTTGTCATACTTTTGCCCTTTATTATCAATTGAACATTGTTTAAATACCACAGTCTACCTGAGCATTGCTGCTGACCATGTCCACCACTTCATGACCACAGTGTACCCATCTTGAGATGTCTACTTCCAATAATGTAGATTTGCGCAATGTCAGAAAGCTCAAATCATCTCAAACTCGTTTCTTAATCATTATAAGTTCCCTATACTCAAAAGGCCTCCACAGTCGCCAGATATCAATCCATTAGAACACCTTTGGGATGCGGTGGAATGGGAAATTCACATCATGGATGTGCAGCAGATAAATCTGCAGCAGGTGTGAGATGCTTTCATGCAAACATGGACCAAAATCTCTGAGTAAAGCTTCCAGAACCTTGTGGAATGTATACCACAAATAATTAAGGTAGTTCTGAAGGCATATACTGTATTTCACAACACAAAAAATGCTCAGAAGTGTGTGACCAGTTAGTAAATGGAAATAAGTTGGAGCTCCCAAAGAGACCCACTCAAAAATGGCACACTCGATTTGAAGTTGCAGTCTTGGCATGCTTGTGCATGTGCCAGTCAAATTCATAAGGACACTGGGTGCATTTGCGATTTTAGATTTCAGAATGGTAGAGAAGAGCACCCCTTTTGTGGTTGTTATATGCCATACTAAGTCCACAGCAAACTACAATCTGACGGTCTTTGCAGCACTGCATTGTCAAAGTGTGGTCTCAGAGGAGGACTGTCAGGATCAGTGAGAGATATTAGATTGCCTCAGATCTCTCAGCTGTAAAGGTACACTTGCAATACAGTATTACAGAATTTACTCTAATTTTACTGTAAAATAGGTGAGCTTGTGTAAACATAAGGTTTGTAGCTTTGCTGCTTTTAGTTAGTTACACACCAACAGTGGTATTACTTGAATGAGTTATTATGACATAAAAAAGTAATGGACTAGCATGTAGCGACTTTTATTGCAGAAACCATTGAAGTTAACGTCTGAATAACACTTAAGACTGTGGCAGTCCTTTTCAAGTTTTCAGCTCTGCTGCAAAAATCAATCCAAAAATCAAATATGAAAGATGAAAGACCATACAGAAATTGAATGTGTGTTCTCTTGGCAGTTGCTGGCTGATCTTTCCAAACTCATTTGCTCTCCGGTTGGAAGGGCATTGGAAAACTGAAAACATTCCTGCTGGATTCCATCAATAAATCCGCCCAGTGAATTATTGCATCAACCAACTGGCTGCATGTTTATTTGCTAGCATTATTCATTGTGTGCATTTGTTTGACTTTCGAGCCCAGAAAGTAATCAAGGCTAAAGGTAAAAAGGCCACATTTATTTGGCCCTAATGCTCTGAAGCACTAACTTCAGAGGTGAAGGATAAGTGTTATAGTAGAAGTCTCAGATCAGGCCTGTACATTGCCACACTGCATGTGTACAAAAAGAAGGCAACTGTTCTGAGATCAGGAGAGAGGTGGTTTATTGGAAGAGGGATTAATGGGAGTTGAGGACGAGGAAGGATGTTTTTTTTTTTTTTTGAGGCAGTAGAGATGCTTTGAATGTACCTTTAGCGCCCTCTGTTGACCAAATGGAGCTTGACTTCACACGTTCAGCTCTGGCCGTCTCCCTTTCTTTCTCTCTTGCTGCCAGTGTTGTTAGATCTGCCTAATAGGTATTAGAGAAGGTACAGAAAGCCTTTGACTGCAAGTTGTCTTTCTTGTTCAGGATGTAAACCGTCACGTGTTTTGAAGATGAAAGGACACTGGTGTTATGAACGCTAAAATATGCAGAAAGCAGTTTCCACTGTGTCTCTCTTGTGTGCTCTGTTGTGAGCTGTGTGATTGGTGGAATACAAAATGAAAGGACTGCCATACCACTATGGCCAGAGAGAGAGAGAGAGAGAGAGAGAGAGAGAGAGAGAGAGAGAGAGAGAGAGGGGCGTAAGGCAGCTTGATTCTCCAGAGCACATATCCTGGATAAAATCCTCTGCGCCAAGTGGCATTTCACTGGCTTAGAAACATCCCTTCTCTCTCTCCCAGAGGTGTTTTATCCAAGGAGGCAAGAGAGACAGTGGCTCAAAAAAAGGGAAGAGAAGGTAATTTCATATGATTAAATAATACATAAAAAAAGTCAATTAACTAATTATCAGGAAAAGTTGTATTAATTTCTCAAATTCAAATTAAGGCAGCATCTCTTCTGCCTCTCGAGCTCATACAAAGCAGTTCTTTTTTTTATAACTGAAAAACCTAATTTCTAAATGTGAGTGGGGTAACAAACAAAAAAAAAAAAAAATAGCTTTGTGCCTCCATTTCACTTGACCAATTGCCTAATCAATACTAGAATTTCTGATTCTGATAAATCATATTCATGAACTTCCTCAGTGGGACAAAGAGGACAAACTGATTACAAAGACCACTCAGTTCTGTTAAATTAAATCTGCCACTTTTTACTTTTACCCATCACATTATAGAATGGCATAAGTCGAGTGTGTGGGAGGAGACATCCCACATACAGATATAACATATTACGGCAGCAAAGTTACTCATACTGATGTTAAATTGAATTACAATGTCTGGCAGGGAATAAAAGAGGACTCTTGTTTCAGTTAAATACATCTTTCATGTAACTTTTATTCAATAGGTTCGACCGTTGAACATTTTACAACATTGTAATAAGCAGATATATTTTAAACGGGGACACATATGTTGTGTCCAGGGAGTGTGGAGCCCTGGGGCATTACTGCATTAGACACACTCTTGAAGACACAACCGACTAATTCAGTCAGAGTCTGAGATAAATTTAGAAGAGTTTTGGGAATCCCAAGGTAAAGAAAATGCACTGTCTGCTATTATGGGATGTCTGGTATCACACCAAGAAGTGGAGGAGGAAAAGAATGCTAATGATGAAGTACATGACAGAAAGGAGGAAAAAAGAAGGGAGGTAAGTGAGGCAACCATTAACATGGAGATGGAGAAATGTTGTCCTTTTATTATCAGATAGGATTCATCCTCCCTCATCCATCTCTGCCTCGCTCACTCACCCTCACTCTGTCCCTGTTAAAGGAGAATACTGAAGGATCGTTAGTAGATGTGTCTGACGCAAATGCATGCATCACAGTAGTTAGGTATGGCATGTGTGAGTGTGTGAGTGTGTGCTGACTGAGCTATGACTCATTATGTGTATCTCTCTCTGTCTCTCCTTCTATTTCTCTAATGAGTCTGTACCTGTCACAAAATTAGGAGACATACACAACACCTGTTCCCTCCTACATCGCAGCAGTTCACTGTCTAGACTGATGAAAAGTTTTCACAAAACTGCGCACGATAACAAATCTTTGCAATTTACAATCAGATAGAAACCTGAAGGTTAGAAAGATGGTATGATCAATAGACAAACAGAACAACAGACAGCTAGAGAGCAAGACACTAAGCCATCTAGAAAGATGGATAGACTGGCTAACACAGAAAGAAAAATATACTGAATGCTAGATAGATAAAATGATGAAGACAGACAGACTTGGATAGATATATAGAAAAATATATCAAAGGGTAGACAGACGAAACAAGACAGACAGACAAAAATAGAAAAATATAATGAAGGGTAGATAGAGAAAACGAGACAGACAGACAAACAGACAGATAGATAGAGACAAGGATACACAAATAGAAAAATATCTGTACTGAAGGGTAGATAGACAAAACGAGACAGACCGACATACAGTTAGTTATACAAAACAAAAGGACACTGGTTTTGTTTTTATGTAACTGAAATAGTTTAATACAGTCATCTGCTTGTCTTTGTAAAGCCGACTTACGGTGTCTCAGCAGAGACATAAAAGCAGAGCAGAAATTCCTGTCCTACGAGGAGAGAGCTCACTGTGTACAGCTTGTGTAATAGTTACTAATAGGACTGTTTTATCTAACACACACACACACACACTTAGACAGGGAGCATGACTTCAGTAGGGAAAACAAAGCAATATAAATGGTATTTGGAGTACAGACAGAGCGAGAGACAGAATGCAAGAGAACATGCTTTTACCAATTTGGTGCTAATGGGTTTTTAAAACTAAAAAGCCCATTCTGCTCAGAGCTGAAAAATGGGAGAAAATATTTTTGCACACAAAATGGACATGACTACATTTAGTCGAACTAAAGCTAATAATGATGAGTGGCACATCACATACACAGTAGACAGAGGTGAAGAGTTCAGATTGAAATACGGCTAAATTTGTCAAGCCTACCCTAATTGTGTTCTCTGGAAGACAGGCAGAACAATGTGTGTTTGCATGTCTGGCTGAGGGCCAGGGTTTCTAACGGTGGTCTTTTCTCTCACATGTCATAGGTGGTGGTAGAAACTGGTAGAAGGCCAGGCCTCTGGCACCCTGGACAGACCCAGGCATGATATGGGCTCAGCATGAGTCAATGGGGGCAGAGCGATGGTGCTGTGTGATTTCAGCGCAGGCACCACCCTGTGTGGCACAGAGTTGTGAACAGCTGTGTCTCTGCAATTCACCCGTCAACAGAGTGCCCAACAACAGATGGCCCTTACTCATACACATAGTGCAGTGTGTGTGTATGTGAGCCCTAAATACACATGTAAAACTCTCCTCAAATACTTGTACGTTCTTTGGATGCACAGTTCAAGGAACTCAGAAAAACAAACATGAGGAGAAGAAAGCAAACACAACATGTTTTGCTGCTTTTTGTCCTCTTGACTCAGACTGCGTCTACTCGCTTTAGAAGAAAAGCTGGCACTCAAAAAGAAGGAGGAGTAAGGATAAGACTGCTGCTCCATATGTGCTCAGGGTCAAAGCCTATTAAGCGTTAAGAAGAAAAAAAGTTTAAATATATAGTTTAAATATATATATATATATATATATATATATATATATATATATATATATATATATATATATATATATATATATATATAGTTATAAATTTAAAATTAATCAGATTATTAAACCAGATTATAATACATTTTACAAATAAGCACAAAATAAATATTTAAATGCTATTTACGAAAATCTTAATTAAAAAATAACTATTGCACATAATAAAGTTTTGTTTTCTTATTTAAAAGTATTGTCAAATTTTTGTCGCATGAATTTTTTTTCCCTCTTAACTTTAAATTAGTGGCTCAAGACTCATTTAAAGACCAAATCTTCAGTAATTTAAGTTTGTTCAAACACTTAAATTATTATAATTATCTCAGTGTCACCTCAGTGCAGAACAAATGCTTTTCTAATACACTAGTAGCAGTTTTTAACAGTAGTAGTTAAAGCGTGATTAAGTTCAAGTGAAGCCACAACGGAAAATGACGAGTTCTTCACAGCTTTGAGGTCAAGTTAATCAAATCAGTGAAATCTCTAGTTAAAATTCATCCACTGGCATAGAGCTTCAATTTTATTTGATTTATAATATTTTTTTTATATATAAAATCGGGTCATTCTGCATAAACAGTACTCCTATCCTTGGCCCAACTAGAACCATAAATGTAAATCATCTATGAAGTGCATTTTGTTAATAAAATATATATATTTTATTAAAAATTGTAAAATTCTGATTTAAAAATAAATAAATAAAATATATCCATTAATACAAGTAAAATGAGATTTAAATTACATTTAAATAATATTAATCAGATGAAAAATTATGGGGAATGTTGCCATATGGCAACTCTCAATAACAACAAAATTTGATTAAAAGACAGCTTCTGCTGATTCTGTTTTGATTTAATACATTCATAAACTTATATACATTTATATAAATGCAGACTGTGGAGCTTAATCAGTTAGCCTTCGATATTGTTTTCAAAAGCTTAGTTCATCCTCATTGAGGGAGCTCTGACACTACTGGGCGAGTGAAGAAAATAATAAAGAAGGACAGAGAGAAAGAAGAACCTAGAGAAGTGTGGAATGCTAAACGTTTCCTCTTCTCTCTAGATCATTCATTTCCGAATGATAACAAATATATCAAACCTTGTTTCTTTCTCTCTCCCCCACTTTAATATTCTCTTCCTTTCCTCTTTTCATCTCTTCTTATTTAAGTATCTCTCTATCCGTCATCTCTCTCTGCCTTTTATTCAATGCAGTACCCCCTGTGACCCATTCAGTCATTGAAGGTTCCACCATCAAGGCCACTGTCTATAAACAAACAACTCTAGCGCTCTACTGAGATCAGTTTTATAACGCTCCACCTGCTCTCAAGCACTCTGGAGATCAAACTGCGACTGATTCTGGATCAGTTTCACTAGTGTTTGGTGTCTCTCATGGGGAAGTCTACATTAGACACAACTTCACTGCCAAATGGTTTTGGAGGCAGATCAATCCACTGCAGTGCCACAAAGGATATCTGAACTCTCTCACACACGAGTGCAAAGGCTTAGGAAGGGGAACTTTTCTATCGTCTGAACAAACGTAGAATATGACAAATTATTTAAGACTCCTTAAATGTGCATTTAAGGTCCTTTTTTTGTTCATTTAAAAAAGTTTTATACAAATAAAACAAACAAACAAACATGATTGATCATCAGAGGTTAACTAATAATGCTATATATGCACCATATCACATACTTATTATATTTGGCTTAACATGTTTTACTTTTAATTAATCCTTCATGGAAACAAGTTATAGGCTTACCATATGAGGGTGTCAAAAAAGGAAATTACACATTTTGTCCTAGTTCATTAAGCGTTCACACTGTTATTTTTATTTTTATTTTTTTACAAGCCAAAAGATAATAAACAAATGGCAGTATGAAGCCAAAAACTGGTTAGACAGCTTTCATAACATACAGGTGCTTCTCAATGAATTAGAATAATATAATATAATATAATATACAAAAATTATTGAATTCAAATTGTGAAACTCGTTTATTAAATTCAATGCACACAGTCTTGTTCTTTGGTTCTTTTAATTGTGATAATTTAGGCTCACATTTAACAAAAACCCACCAAATCACAATCTCAACAAATTAGGATACTTCATAAACCCCCCCAAAAATAATAATAATAATGATATTAATAATAATAATAATAATAATAATAATAATAATAATAATAATAATAATAATAATAATAATAATAATTGTGAATTGTTGGCCTTCTGGAAAGTATGTTAATTTACTGTACATGTACTCAATACTTGGTAGTAGAGTTGTTCCGATTCCGATACTAGTATCGGAAATATCTCCGATACCACAACAAATTCTGGCATCGGCATCGGCGAGTACATGAACCCATATACCGATCCGATACCATTTTCTTAAAAAAGACCTAGTTATGACCGCAAGCTTTGCCTAACCGCTGCACGGTTCTTCTTCGCTGCTCAAAATGCATTGAAAACACAGGAAGTTGTGCTGTGTTGCCACAAGCAACCCCTGTTTAGAGCAGCGAAGAAGAAATGAAAACGCGTTAGCAGCCCTGATCTATATATGACTGGATCACTCATCACATTCTAAACTGCCAAAAGACAGTGAAGCCGCTTCTATATTATAGATCAGTGGTTAGCAGTATGTCTCTGTAGTACCGGTAGTTACAGACTCTCGAGTATATTCAGTACCGGCAGCTGCGTTCAGTCGCTTCCGTGTAAGTCAAAGCGCAGGGCTCCAGACAGTGGCCGAATATATACTAGTGTCTGTGAATATTAAACTGCAAAATACTATTTAAATATTACTCCCGCAAAATCTACATCTCTGTGGGTGAATGGCACAGATGCGCGAGAGCTCGCTGTTTTGTAGTCTCTGCTGTGTGTCATGAGGACACGAACGCATAAACCGTCACTTCATGAGAATTTACCGTTTCATTTGAGAATACTGTCATATCATAAACACAGACACTCAAAGATCCTCATGGCAGCCCATTAAAATAAATGTTTGGTTTACATGAGTAAATTGACAATATATAAAGCTACTGTTGTAGCCTACAGTAATAATAATACGTCTCTATAATAATAATAATTATGCCTAGATGGTTGCTTGTTTTTTACTTGTTTTGTTGTAAAGAGATTATCTGATTAATAGATCTTTTTTTATATTCCTAGACTTATTTGTTGCAGTTTTTTTATACAGTTATATTGTAAAACTTAAATACCTTTTTTAGTTTGCGGTGTTAGATTTTTGGCTGCATTTGAAGTTCTTTTTTGCATATGAAAATAAATAATACTGTCAAATTCATGTTAGATAATAAAAATACTGTAATAAATACAGTAGTTCACCATGTATTTGTTCATGTTTTATTGAGGGATCTGTCTGAAGCACACCATAAAAAGAATTCTAGCAATTTACACAGGGCTAGTAGTATATACAGCTGTATATACAGATATACACCCAGGTATCGGATCAGTACTCGGTATCGGCCGATACCCTGAGCCCAGGTATCGGAATCGGTATCGGGAAGAGAAAAAGGGTATCGGAACATCTCTACTTGGTAGGGGCTCATTTTTTATTTAATTCCTCGTGGCATGGAGGTGATCAGTTTGTGGCACTGCTGAGATGGTATGGAAGCCCAGGTTTCTTTGATTAGTGGCCTTCAGCTCATATATATATATATATATAGGTTTCTTGTTTCTCTTTTTCATCTTGACAATACCCCATAGATTCTCTATGGGGTTTAATTCTGCTGAGTTTGTTGGCCAGTCAAGCACACCAACACCATGGTCATTTAACCAACTTTTGGTGCTTTTGGTAGTGCCAAATTCTGCTGGAAAATGCAACTTGGGCTAACAGTCCAGTTTTTCTTTTCCTTAGCCCAGGTAAGACGCCTCTGACGTTGTCTGTGGTTCAGGAATGGCTTAACAAGAGGAATACAACAACTGTATACAAATTCTTTGACACATCTCTTGATGCCTAGACTCCAGCCTCAGTCCATTCCTTGTGAAGTTCACTCAAATTCTTGAAACAATTTCGCTTGAAAATCCTCATAAGGCTGTGGTTCTCTCGGTTGACTGCGCATTTTTTTTTTTCTTCTCCATACTTTTTCCTTCCACTCAATGTTCTGTTAAAATGCTTGGATACAGCACTCTGTGAACAGCCAGTTTCTTTGACAGTGAATGTTTGTGGCTTACCCTCCTTGTGAAGGGTGTCACTGATTGTCTTCTGGACAACTGTCAGATCAGCAGTCTTCCCCAGGATTGTGTAGTGAACCAAACTGAGCCATTTTGAATGCTCAGGAAAACTTTGCAGGTGTTTTGTGTTGATTAGCTGGCTGCCATGTCACCATATTCGAATTTGTTAAATGTACTCAACATCCCAAAAAATGCTGTGTGCTGGGCTAAATGCACAAATTCTAGGTGTGTACATACAGTATGGTGATATTTTTGCAAGCTGATAACTGACAGAGTTGACCAAAGAAGTAAAAAAAACAATGCAGGAATTCCTCTGATGCACACAGAAATTAAGATCTGCTACAAGAGAACATAAGTTCCTGTGCCTGTACCAAATAGGCAAAATCGCTGTAATGAAAAGAACCAGGTATACTTCATAAATTGGTTCTGCTTTTGGTTCTTTTAGATGTCCTTGGTCAATTTTGGGTTCATATTTCAGTCAAACCACATTAGAGTGTGTTTAAAAGAGGACCAATACCCAATTATTATTATTATTATTATTATTATTATTATTATTATTATTATTGGTGAGCACGAAGGTTCGGACAGCAGCATTCACACTTGAATAACCACACTAAGTCTGTTTTAATCATAACCAGAAATTGTTTTAATCAAACCAAACTTGCCAATTAAACACATTCCAAATGTATTTTTTTCAAAAGTAGAAAATAAGTAGAAACCAACATTTACTCATTACCTACTCATTGCAGCATATCTAAGCCCAGACATATGATGTGGTAATTAATTGTCTGCGGAGTTATTTCTACTGGTATTTTATAAAAACATTCAAGTTACTAGTAACTGTTGTAGTATCGTTCCATGAACACGCTGGCTTCATTGATTTACAACATGTTTAATCCAATCTTCAGTACACCTTTTAAAGCTGAACAGCTCTTATAAGCCAATAAATGAAATAAAGCTTGCTGTGTGCTTTTCTGATATAAACAATGAATATGTGGTGAATGTCTGTGAGAGGGTTGAGAGGTCAGTTCACTCAATCCCACATCTCTGCCCCCTGACTGAATAGATTGACTATATCTGTGAGAATGGGGCAGGAGTGCCGATCTTCTTATTGATCTTATCCATGCACACACTTACACAGTACAGCACCCTCTTGGCTTTGATATTAGGATGTTAGGGTTGATCTTCCATATTGATGAAGTACACATAAAGAACAAACATGAAGTGTTTACAGAGAGTTGAACTACACCTGGCACTCAGTATAAACTTACACATGAGGATCTGCATGATCTTTATATAATATAGCACCCTCTTGGTCTCTCACACACACAATATAATGCTGAATGTTTACACAATCAATGCAAGTAGACAGATCTCTTCAGTGCAGTTGTGTATGGTACTGCCTGAAATGTGAGTTAGTAGAAGAGGAGTCCAAAACAATAATATATCCTACTGAGGGTTATTGAACTTTGGAGAGACATCTAGAGATTTGACATATACTGTACTGGGGCTGTTAATTCAACACATTAATTTAGTGAATTCACAGTTTCACAGATATATCTTAAGGCCAAATTAAAATGCATGTTTGAGGTGTCTCAACTGAAAATATCTTGCTCTGACATATCTTTAAAAATGTCAGTTCCATTGTTCTGTCTCAAGATGCATTTTCTTCTAATATTTTTTTTTTGTTTTGTTTTTTTTTTTATAAAAGCTGCTTGAATACCTTAATTTAACTAAGAACTAGTCCTGGCTTAAACTAATCCCTGTCTGTGAAATCTGGTCTTTATTGTTCACACTAAAGTGTAAAGTCATGATTATGAGCTCGTTGCATTCTTTTATGTTAAAAATAAAAATGGACAGTGGTTTGTGAATGTTGATGCTTAGCCTAAATAATTTGATCCTGTGACCCATGATTTGTCAGTATGAGTATTAAGAGCAACAGAATTGTATAATAATAATAATAAAAAAACAAACATCAATAGTCAATAATCGATTCATGCTTCAATGCAATAATAACGCGTTAACTTGACCAGCCCTAATATATATATATATATATATATATATATATATATATATATATATTTATATATATATATATATATATATATATATATATATATATATATATGTGTGTGTGTGTGTGTAGTTACACACATACATAACTATAAATAATGGACATTTATGGAAACCAGGCTTCAAAGAACAGCACAAATTTGGTATTCAGCAGCTTAGCAATAAATGTACAGTAGCAGAAGGAAATGAGAGAATTCTGTGTTCCGAGTTGTCTAGAAAGCAGTACAAGGGTCAGAGAGAAAGTGGAAAATTGAAAACTAAATTGCGGTGCAAGAAACCTTACTAAAATGTATAAATGGACTGCAGACGGAAATGAATCGAAAGTGTAGAATATATGACCCCTTTAAAATGTACTTTCATGTGACAAATGCACGTTCCAAAAGATAATGTGCATTCATCACTTGTCTCTAAGTGACTTTACTTTTAAAATGACTAAAACTAACCGTAGGAAGAGTCTCACTTGAACATCCTTGTAATAAAGGACCTTCCTCAAGGGCACAATGGCATAAAAGCAGCTGAGATTTGAAGTCAACCTCAAGTGCATGACTCAAACCCACATAAAACGTTTGCAGTACATATCCGTACATATACAATATAAAATGTAAGTTTGGGGTTAATAACTGTCAGTCTGTTTTCACTGTTTTTGATCACATGGGCCTAAACGCAGCCTTGGTGAGCATGAGCATCTTTCAAAAACTTTACAAAATGTATGTAAAATCGTATGTATGTAAAAACAGTGTATATAAAATCACAATCACCACTCATCTACAACACATCTACTATATCCCAAATTTTTCATATTCACCACGCATAACGATTTTCTTTCTTTTTTTTTCAAACAATCAGAGAGTTACAGAAGCTACACAGTGTGAAACAAACATCCACACAAATGAAGCGTGCTGTTTTGCTCGACCATAAAAAGTTTTTGCACAGTTTTCTATTAATGAACAGAATAGTGAAAATGCAATAAACAGAGATTTTCCCACCTACTACTGAGTTTAAAGCAAAGGGCCTGTAGCTACAGGCATGATGTAAACACACACACAGAGACACATACATGCACACAAAGAGCTGTGCACACTTACAAAAACAATAAGGAACTATTGATTTTGAAGGGAGTGTTCTAATATCACAAAACTGTGTTACTTATTATAGGATCTTTTCAAGTTACACATCAAATGCATATCTAGAGGGCATTTTCTTTGTGTTTTTCCTATTAAAAAGCAATAGCACAAGAATAAAGCAATAGAGAGAATGGAAGAAGGAGTGTGACGGAACGAGAGAGAGAGATGTAGGTAAAAATGAATCAAACCGATGTAATTTCACACGTCTCAGGGACATTATCACTTCACATCCAAGCCTCTGTTTCAAAAAGCAGGCCGACACTTTATTTTTAGACAGGTTTTTTCACCTCTTTAATGCTATTCCTTTTCCTTTTGAAAGCCACACACAGAAATTATTTTAAAACTCCTGATACTTTAAGGCAGTAAAATGCAAACAGAAATAAATGTTGTGTGTATTTTATATAAGTAGATAGAATATGTAATGTTCATATTTTATTCAGTTGAAATAAAATTCAAAGACATTCATACATAAATATGTAATAGCATGGAAAACTCACACACACACACACGGCTCATGACCAATTATTTTCAAATTATAACTTGTGAACTGAAAGGGGGCCGATTCTGAATTGTGCTCGTCACACACAGAGGATGTGAAGTTGTTCTAATTAACCCATGTTGTCTATGAACAATAATTCCATGTTATGCTGCAAATGACCTAATGACCACGCATGGACACAGTGATTAGAAGGTAATGCACCATGAATATCTGCACTTCTGTTCAGGCCTGTACTGTATATATTCACTTTTTTTTTTTTTTTTTTTTTTTTTGCATCTTCTGAAAACTGGGCATAACGCACAGGCAAACTGGCCTGATCTTGCTGTTTAACATATTTTACCAAGACCACTGTTACAGTATAAAATGAATAGGCCAACAGTTACCAATCCATTTAAAAGTATTAACTTAAACTAAGTATAAGGTATTTCATAGAGGAGTGTGGTTGCATACCTAGAGAAAAGGCCATCACTGCTGGTCAACTGAATCTGAAACTAAAATTGTGCTTTGCACAGTAGTTTCCAGCAAGCCATGCCGATCTCCTCTATTTTTTTAAAGGGTCAGCATATGTAAGAGCAAGTCTGATTTTCTATAGCTTCCATTGAAGATCACAACATGACAATATCAGGTTTTGCGCAACTTGCTAAGTTTAGGTCAGCTTAAAATCTGCATTATACATTATAGAGACAGATATATTATTACTTAGTATAAGTATTATATCATGCTTGTCTAAACTGATTTATTTTTTAGCACATCCCACCATACTTGTCACAGAGTCAGCCTCTCCGGAACAATCTGGGTTAAGCAGAGGTGGCATCTCTGTAACCTCATTTCATGAGATTCCCCATATGCATTTCACCTTGCAACCTTTGTGTTAACAGCCCTGGTCTATAAATTTCACATTATTACTTCCCTTTTGTATTAATGCCATTTTTATTATTATATATTACACAATATCTCCCTAAGCATCATTTGACCTCGATTCATAAATATAAGCCAAGCCATGTTCTCTTAACCAAGCAATGGTAAGGCTTCAATAACAGAAGCAGTGAAAACTATAATTTATTAGAAGCCTTAAAACTATATTGATGTTGTCAGAGGTAATCAGTAGCAGTCTGTGACTGTACCACAATATTAGCAGGTAATACAATGGGTAATACAATAATATATTTTGGTGGGAAATTACAGTCATTTAAGCCTCAAGAACAGGTATTAAAATAAATAAAGACTTTATCTTGACTTGCAGGAATTTTTGTCGAAATACTGTGAGTAAATATCTTTGCCCATCGCTTTTTTTATTCAACTATCACAAACACACCCACCTACAAAGAAATGTGTTATTGTTTTACCGCATGAAAAATTGATTCAAACGATGCATTGCATGTGTGAACTGTCCGAATGAATGAGACTGAACCCTGAATTCGCTACACTGTTTATGCCTTGAGATAATCCACTTGAGTTTGAGTAGTCGATTCTGAATTTATCGATTTTAAATGTGGGAGCACAACTGCTGATTGTGGTATCCTGTGATTTATCATAATCACCCTCACCAAAGACATTTTATAGTTTATGATTTCTTATTAAAGTGCCCCTTTTATGGGTAATGAAAGGTTCATATTTTGGTTTTGGGAATCACAAATTGCATGTCAAAAACACTTTAATTTTCTTATAACATGCATATTTTTTTATCTTATTTGCTCAACAACTCCCAAACGATTCCCTCAATGATTCATTTTCCAAACCCCTCCTTTGCATTACGCTAATGTGTGGTGATTGGTCCGATTGGCCTCCTTTCATTTCATCATGCCTGTAGTGCTTGATAAAGCAGCGTTTGTGAGCACAGTGCTGATTTTTGTACTGCCGTTACCGGGGTAACAGCTATGTATAGATATAACTTCGTTTTATATATATATATATATATATATATATATATATATATATATATATATATATATATATATATATATATATATATATATATGTATATATATATATATATATATATATATATATATATATATATGTATAGTGTATTATATATAGAAAGGAGGCATACCTTTTATTCTCACTGTTGCCGCCGGCACCATGTTGTGGAGAAGCTGCGTGGGCTTATTATGAAACTGAAACTACTTTGCTTGGCCTTCCAAAAGAGCATGATATCCGCTTCGTCATGCCTAGAGCTGATCCACGCTGGTCGCTGGTCCAGCCCGGGGTCGTCACATGTGGTTGCCGCAACATACATTGTTATGGAATTCAGCACTTCTCGCACTTAAACGGAAAGCTCACAACCAAAAATACTGCCACTCTAATAATAATTATTATTATTATCACCATCATCATCTATGCTTTATTTGTAGGCTACTGCATAGTAGCTTAGTTTGATAATTATTTTAATTTTTTGGAATATAATCTTGTGTCAGACAGGAATTGCAGGATTAGCATTAGCATATGAGGTTAATGAGGACTGGAAAACCAATTCTTAAATTAAAAAATAAAATTTGTATCTGCAATGAAGCAACAAGTGCTGCAACCCAGACATGCCTGAGCAGGGAAAGTTTTTGTTTGTTAGAATTTCATTAAAAAGTGCAAATGTTCTCTATCCTCTACTGTCGCATACATTCAAATAATCATATAATGAGAGAAGTGAACTTAGTTCTCTCTGCAATGACACCCACAGTTCTGTTGTAAAAGTGTGTGAGTGTGTGTGTGTGTGTGTGTGTGCGCGTGCGCGTGTGGGTGTGTGTTGTTTACCCACAGTTATATGGAGACATTTGACATGATGAGTTTATTCAGACACACTGATTTCCCCCGGTGCTGGATTTCACAGTGGAGTTAATTGAATCTTGGCTTTAATCCTCCTAAAGCACACACACACACACATAAATACACACATGTCTACCGAAGAGTAGTAATTTTGAAGGGGAAAATAAATGTTTACCGAATAAGGCGGTAATCTTTATTTTGAAGGCGTTAACTCAATCCCTCTCATTTGTCAGGGCTGCTACAATATCTCAGTGCAGTAAACTGGGGAAGACTTTGCAGACCTCAGTGAAATATACAATCATCAGTTTTACCTGTTCTCTCCTTACTGCACTGCATTGTAGTCTGACAGCTAGCCACACTGAGATGTTGTCCTTCTGAAAACTTTTCCAAGATGAATAATTTCCAAGCCCTCTGTCATAATTGGTTTTTGCTTCCAGACCAACGGGGTTTTGGGGCCATGTGGAGTGCTAGTATTCCAGCCTAGAACTTGGAAGTTGGAAATATGCAGAATTGCTCCAGATTGGAAAATATGCTTTTGCTACTTAATTCCGTACTCAAGTGACATGATATACAGACAAGTATGGTGACCCATACTCAGAATTCTTGCTCTGCATTTAACCCACCCAAAGTGCACACACACACACACACCAGTGAACAAACAAACACACACACACACGTTTGTTTTTGTGAAAAGTGGGGACATCCCATAGGCGTAATGGTTTTTATACTGTAGAAACTGTATATTATATGGCCCTATACCAACCCTACACCTAACCCTAACCCTCACAGGAAACTTTGTACATTTTTACTTTCTCAAAAAAAAAAAATAACAAAATAAAAAAAAATAATAAATAATAATTCTGTATGATTTATAAGCATTTTGAAAAATGGGGACATGGGTCATGTCCTCATAATTCACCCTCTCCTTTTAATACCTGTGTCATACCCATGTCATTATACACAGTTGTGTCCTGATACATCACAAAAAAAGAGCACACAAACACACACACACACACAAAGTTTAATAGTTACCACCATTTGGAAGTTTGGATTTGGTAAGACTTTTTGTTTTCTTATGTTCAGGCTGCATTTATTTGATCAGAAATAAATACATATTTCTGTTCTCTCTCTCTCCCTCTTTCGCTCTTTCTCAAAAACATCTCAAAGTTGCGCAGAATTGTAAATTCACCCTATTCATTGATCTTAGTGTGAACAATTAGTCCATGCATGTTTCTTTCTTTTATTGATTGATTGACCTAATCTTTAAATAAAAACTCATAACCCGATCTTTCAGTTAAATGATATGCTTCTTTTTATTGATGTACACTCTCAGAACAAAAATAGATAGATAGATAGATAGATAGATAGATAGATAGATAGATAGATAGATAGATAGATAGATAGATAGATAGATAGATAGATAGATAGATAGATAGATAGATAGATAGATAGATAGATAGATAGATAGATAGATAGATAGATAGATAGATAGATAGATAGATAGATAGATAGATAGACAGACAGACAGACAGACAGACAGAAAGACAGACAGCAAGCAGTTTCGGCCCAGATCAGATCTTGATATTTCTATAGTGTTGGCATAAATATGAGGACTATCAATAGTAATACTTGCATATAATTAGCTCATGCAGCACATTTATGTTTTGCTGGTAACATTGAATGTCTGATCCATATTGTTTATTAATCATTGCATGCCATTAATAATAAGTCAAGTGTAAAATAAAGTAGTATACTGTATCCTGATCTCATATGTAGGCTATGAACAGAGTGCGTTTGTGTGTGTTGCAGTAGTATCGTAGCATGACTGATGTCTGGACTAACGACGACACCTAGAGTCTGAACGCAGAGACGAATCAAACCTCTCTCTCATCTGGATGATGGAAACATGTCAGTGCCCCCTTGCTTTGCCATGGACACTTTTATTATTTAAAGGGCACCCCAACACACTTTTCCTCCCATTTCACTTACATCTTTCGTTTCTTCTTTCTCTCCATCCTTTTTACCCAGATTTATCGCTCTTCTTTGTTATCTTTTTACTATCCTCCCCTCAAGACACATCTAGATATCTTACTCTCTCTCATTCTGTCCTCTGTGGCTCTCAGTCCTGCCTCAGGCTACGTCGGCCTGAATGCTCCCCAGGTCCATTCGCCCAGTGGCCGATGAAAAATACATCAGTCGCTAGGGGCGACACAGCTCAGTAAAATATTAAGACCATCCACAGTTCTTATATGTCAGGTCCCCATGGGGGGGTGGGGGCAGATAAATTATGCACAACCATCTGTCAGATGTAGCTGCTTCCTCACTAGCGCAAACATAAACTGAGAAGCGTGTAAATTGGAAAATAAAGAGACTCGTGTACAGGCTACCTTAGGAAACTTCCGGATGGATTAGTGCTTCACAGGATGAGTCTGGTGTGTGTGTGTGTGTGTGTGTGTGTGTGTGCATAGAGGTGGACTCAGTCAAGCTGAAACACTGGGCTCTCAAGTGGAGGATTACAGTGAACTCTGAGGGACTTTTGGGGGTGTATGTGTATTTGTGTGATTTAGCGCATGAAAAGCATGAATGCTAAAACTGTTAACCACTGGCGAAGCACCATAAGGACCCCTGATGTGAAAGCCAGTTGTTTATTTCATATGCAAGTTAAATCAAAAGTGTTTTTTTACTGGTTCTTCCACACAAACATACAAAGAAAATGTAAAAAAAAAAAAAAAAAAAAAAGCTTTCTCAAATCATCAAACTCCCATATAATTGGCTTGAATTTTCTCCAAGAGTTGCACAGTTGGATCCTTCTCATTCTCCTATCCATCCATCTACAGTATGAAGATATCCATCAATCTACAGTATATATCCATCATCCATTTGTCCATCCATCCACCCATCCATCTAAAATATCTATTTATCATCCATCTAATTACAGTATCCATCCATCCATAGGATCTATTGAGGCATCCATCCCTCCATCCATCAGCAGTATCTATCCATCCATCCATCAGTTTCTACAGTATATATATCAGGATATCCATCTGTCCGTCAATTCATCCATCTAGAATATCTATCAAGACATCCATCCATCTGTCGATCCACAGTTTTCATCTATTCATCGATCCATTGTTTCTATTGAGACATCCATTCCTCTACCCATCCACAGCGTCTATCAATCCATCCATTCACCTACAGTATCCATCCATCCATCCATTTCTGCAGTATATCTATTATACATCCATCTATCTTCAGGATCCATTCATTTATTCATCTGTACAGTAAGTCGACTTTTTTAAAGAATGTTTGTTTTTATAAAAATTGATTTTATAGTTACAACTTTAATTTTCATTTTCATTTCAATTTGCAGTTCTGCATTTAATTTTTATCTGTATCAATTCAAATTCATGAATTATATGTACAGGTGCTTCTCGATAAATTAGAATGTTGAGGAAAAGTTAATTTATTTCAGTAATTCAACCCAAATTTTGAAACTCATTTATTCAAAGGACATAGAGACTGAAGTCTAGGTCTTTGGTTATTTTAATTGTGATGATTTTAGCTGACATTTAACGAAAAGATGGGATGAGAATTGGTGGTTTTTTGTTAAATGTGAGCCAAAATCATGACAATTAAAATAAGCAAATAATTAAACTACTTCAGACTGTGTGCACTGAATTTATTTGATACACAAGTTTCACAATTTGAGTTGAATTACTGAAATAAATGAACTTTTCACCGACATTCTTATTTATTGAGAAGCACCTATGTGTGTGTTTGTGTGTGTGTGTGTGTATATATATATATATATATATATATATATATATATATATATATATATATATATATATATATATATATATATATATATATATACACACACACACACACACACACACACACACACACACATATATATATATATATATATATATATATATATATATATATATATATATATATATATACACACACATAAACATTCTTAATTCAGTTCTGAATGGCGCACCATCTTGGCTTATATCTTATGAGTTGCCAATTTATTATATACAAATAAAAGTGAGGCTGTAAGGGATAGACCTGCACTCCTAATGTCAAATTGTTCAATGTCAGTTTTTTTTTTTTTTTTTTCTATGTACAATTTTTTTTGTCATAAATTGAAAACACTGCATGCCAATGCTTTAATTGTATTAAATATTACTTATTACGCTTATTAGCAGTAAACAAGAGAGGAAAGATTAAAACACACACACACACACACACATGATCAGTGGTAAGACACTGTATCAGTTAGTCAGACTCTTCTTGTCTACAGTTTGTAGGTGATTCTTTGTTACTTTAAGCTGCAAGGTGGACTAGACTTTATGTGGATAGTCAAATGCAGGTGTCTGCAGCCGTGTTGACACAAATAGGATTTTTTTTTCTTGTTAATTACTGTGCCACATTACCCCTCCTTTTCTATCCCACTCAGCATACATCACAGCATGAATAAATCATGTAAATTGCTGTCTCAGTGTTTCCTGTTTTTACTGTTTTCAGCATTATTTACACTAGTGTTGCCTTGTTTGTTGTTATATTTGAGCTATGTGTCATGCGGTGGTAACTTAAAGTGTACTTCTTCCCTTAATGATGTGTTTCTGAGTGTCACCGTCATTGTGTTTGGTGTGTAGAATGTTAAGGATATGTGTTGCAAACTGCCACCTTCTGCTGAGATATTTCTGTACACACCACGAGCAATAATCATCCTGAAAGCCAAGTAAACCAACAGCAGACCAAAATGCATCACCTGCATGTGCACAGGTGGCACGGCATGACCCAGATAGCCAGTTCACTTAAGCAATTGTTTATTTGTCCGGTGGATTATGCAGAAAATGTATTTGGTTGAAGGAACAACAACTATAAGCTAAAATTTATTTGGTTGAAGGAACAACAACAATAACCTAAAACGTTTTTGGGGGAAATGTAAAGTAAAGTAAATGCATTTTATTTCAGTCTATCCCACACTTATAGCTAGTGTTGCAGAGGTAGAAGTGCCTGGTCACTGACCCCTGGTTTGGCTACACTGAGACTACAGTACAGGCTAAAGGACTACTGTAGTCTCCAAACTGTCATCATATTGTGAAGGGGAAAAAAGTCATCAGATGCTTTAAAACAATATAAACCTCAAGTCCTTCCTCAATAAAAGAGCATAAATGCAGAAATGATCAGTCATACATGCATAAATCCTAGCAGAAGGGGGATCAGAAGTCATTAGGTGCTTTGTCTCATCAGCGTTGCTGCTCTTTTGGGTGTGGAGCTCATTAGACCTGCCAAAATGAATTAAATCACACTGCTGAGGAGGCAAAGGGGAGCACTTTGCAGTTAGCCTGATCGTTACAGGACATTACTGTCCTGACACAGCAGATCTCTGCATCTATGGGGATCACAAACTTTTAGGCTTGCTGTTGCATATCACTTCTATTCAGCAGTGTTGGGGAAGCTACTTTGAAATTGATTTCTCCAGAGCTGCTCAGTCTACAGTAGATAAAATACAGTTTTACATTTAAAATTCTCTCTCTCTCAAAAAAAAAAAAAAAAAAAAAAACATTCATCATATTGCTCTGAATCTCTTTGTCTTTAACACAAAAATAAGTAATGTTTTTTTTTTTTTTTTTTTGTCAACTTGGAACACAAACAGTTGAAACCTTCTTAAACTATATCCTTTTATCTTTAGCAGAATACTGAAATGAATGTAGGTTAAGACTGAGTTAAGTGTGATTAAATGATGACAGAAATTTAATTTTTTGGTGAACTATAGTGTCATGACACCCTAAAACAGAAAATTGAGGTATAAAATAGAAATATACAGGTGGGGCGACCAAACGTGCTGGACAGGATTTCTGTATAGCCTAAAATATGCAGGTTTTGGCTTTAAGTGTTCGACTTGAAGCAGAACTGAGTTTACCTATCAGCATATGACATCAAAGTACGGTATGGTACTATGTCATAGAACGATTGCTCTGCACAGCACAAACAAAGCCAAATCCTTCATATTTTAGTCAATATAGAAATCCTGGCCAGGACCTGTCCTGAGAAAATGGCACTTTTGGTCACCCTATATACAGTTTGCACACTGCTAAAAAAAAACAATGCACTCATTATGAGCATACTTATAGCACTACCTATGTTTATTATTAAGGAAGAACTGGTTATTTTTGTGCTTTTCTGACCCATTTCATTCTTCTGGCCCATAAACCAAAGTTGAAGCAACATCAAAGTTGTGAACTTATCGTCATAATTTTCTCAGGGTTGTTCTGTATGGACACATTCTTTAAGCCCAATAGCTACTACTTTTAAAAAATAAATAACTAACTTACTACATTAAGGTATGTTTTATAAATACAGTATATACACAATTTATGTCCCAAAAGCGATTATTCTTTATAAAACTCAACTAGGGCAACAGCACTAAACTAAATAAATATGCAATAAATACAGCTAGTAAAAATAGAAAATACTCGAATTGATATATATTAAAACAGGGCTACACTAAATATATAAATATTTGCTACAGAAAAAAAGAAAAAAAAGAAAAAAGGAAGTCACACATTTGAATGAGATGATTTACTAAATTCATTAAGACAGTAAGAAATGTTAACAATCCCAAAAAGAGAATGATTTTCTTTGTTCCAAACCTCTATGCCTTTCTTTATTCTGTGTACCAAAACATATTTTTATTAGGTAATTTTTTTCTCCATACGATGGTAGCCAAAAATGTTTGGTTACCAGCATTCTTCTACCAAATATCATTGCTTGTGTGTGTTCCACAGAAGACATAAAGTCATACAGGTTGGGATGACATGGAGACAAGTAAATAATAATAAAAAAATTGGGTAAACTACCACTTTAGTTTAGCAGCATCCCTACTTAAAACTTCTCTTTAGCCATTATGTCTGGAATGATTTCAGAAGCTCCCAACTCTCTCAAATGTTTCTTTGCATGGGTGATTTCAGTTCATCAGTTGAATTTTGTTCTAACCAACCTGATATTTGCTCTGCCATGACCAAGCCAAGATTCCTGACTCCACATTTTTATTGGAATGCAGTAATTAGTTTTGGCATCAATTGTACGTAGATGTACGATGTAGGGCACAAGGTCTGACTCATTTAAACACCTTTAGAGAACCAGCAAAGAGCAGACAAAAAAAGTTGTTTTTCAGAATGACAATAAAACCCAGCAATGGTGTGAAAAAGTTCATGGTTAGATTGGTGGGAGAGCTTAAGGATTATGCGAATATGCCGCTCATTTCAAATTCCATATAATTATCCAAGGTTAGCAGCTGCCGGTTAAATGAATAAATAGCTCTACAACCCTCGCCGCTCTTCAATCCTCAGCCGACTGCCATATCAGACCTCATCTGAATATCCTGGAACTGTTACCAAGCAACACACTACCCCTCTTTTTGGCGAAGTGAAGGGCAGTGATGCCATTCAGCTGTTGAGGAGCTCGGTTAGTGTTACGGATGCCAACATCACGCTCCCCAGCTATGGCTGCCACGGGGACAGCCTGAAACGGAGCAGTCTGGTGACTTTACAATACTCTCTAGAGAGCTCATATACAGAGACACACAAAAGAAGTAGGCTACCTCGACATCTTTACTGTGGCAGAGACGAGTGGTGGTCTATATAAGTGTGTAAAAGAAAACTGACAAATGTGTCTGCATACAGCATGCCATAGCAACTTAGGTGAACTCCAGCACACAGTCAATTAAACTTGGAGCGTGGTGTATTTGGCTGCTTCCTCTTCTCATCCTGGAAAGAAAAAGAGAAAATTACTGATCACTTAACTGACCTGTCAGTATTACAGCATATTCATGCTCGCCAGCCAACATGAGAGTACACAAGCTCTGTTCCAAAACCTAGTGAGATGTCTTGCAGTCTGTGTAGGCAGCTGCCTTCTAAAATGGCACTCTAACCTCATGAAATCTCATAAGCAGAGCTTTCCTCACATTTTCTGTGTTGATTTGGGGGAAGATCTGTGGAATTATGTGGATTTAACATGGTACAATCGATTAAATGGAACTGAAAATAATTTTTACTGATTAGTAGCTGAAAGCATCATCATAATTAGTCAAATATTTAATAAACAAATAGAAACAATGGGAAGTCCAGAACTTTTGTCAGCCTGGTGTTCAGAGGAAATCTGTAGAGCATATAGCAGAACTTGACTCAAAATATATTTTAGTGTGATGTTAGCATGATGCTAGGCTATCATACTAAATGACTTTATGACATACATTTGCTATACATTTGATCAATTTGTGCATTCATACTATTTAATCTACAAGTTGTATAACATAAATACTGTTTATTTTTCAGATATTATTTAAATGAAAAAGCAAACATTCAGTTTTTAAACTGAAAAACAAATGACATTAAAGAAATACTTTGCCCACATAAACAAACAAACAAATATATTTGTGCATTATATTATTCACCCTCATGTCACAGAATAATCATGACGATGATGATGATGATGATGATGATGATGATGATGCTGATAAAAATTCAGGTTTGTAGTAAAATTATAGTTTAAGCAAATTTTCACCTTTAAAAATGTTTCACTTTTTGCACATTTAAAAAAAAGATTTTTCACTTTTTGGTAACTGTCATTTTAACACACTAACAATTGCCTTTCGCTTTATGAAATAAATAAATAAATAAATTAAAATAAAAAAGCACTTTAAATTGTCTTATCTCACAGATAATAAACGTCCCACTGCCACTCCACTTAGACTTAAAACACACACTGGAGCAGGGATAAGGAATTTCCACTGTGGGCCGAGTGTGAGGCGGCAGATGCCATGGACATCCTGGGTTTTTCCGCCGCTTTTGGAAGCTCCACACATTGTCTGACACTCCAGACAGCACTGGCTTCAATTAAAAAAGTGAAGAGGGGAATGAGAAAAAGACAATTGTAGACATGCTGGAAATGGCTGTCTGTCTGGAACAAAATGATGAAAGTGAGAAAGGGAGTGAGAGAGAGACATTGTGTTATCTGTCAGCTTCAACTAGACAATGTCACACTGTACATTCAAGTGCCAGCACTGAGAACAGAGGCTTACTGGTATAACACGCATACACACACACACACACACACAGCAGATTCAGAGACGCGCTGGCTCTAACAAGCACATAGTATATCTGATGCCATGCCATAGAGAATAGGGCCTGCCACAGGCACTGTAGCCTGCAGAGATTGGGAGAACCAGATAACTTAATCTGCTCCAACAGGAGAGTGCACAAAGAAGCAATATTACTTTACCATGTGACTTCACAGCCAGCAGACATGAGACTACACAGACCACGAATAACCCTTAGGAAAGAAGCTTGCTTAAATGTCTCAGTTTCTTCTAGACAACGAGATTAAATGGAGGGAAACTTTAGAGGTAAGTTAAATGAAGAGACAACTAAATTAAGTCTCCTCAGATTATCCTCTTGAGGAAAATAACCTATTAATTTAACATGTCTCAGAAGTTTCAGAAGGGATCTCAGTGGGAAACATTGCCAAAACTTATTTTATAATAATCGATATTACAGTAAAAATATAAAATCATCCTTTGATATTTGTCAAATATATATATATATATATATAAAAAAGAAATCCACAGATGAAGTTGTGTAATACAGAATAGTACATTTTTCAAATCTGTAAAGACTCTATATTTATTTGTGTGTACTCACAACAATAACAACAATATTGTGCTTTTGTAAAATAATGAAAGCAAACATGATGTACTTTCTGCCGTCTCTGTGAACTTGAGCGTGAACTCTGTGTATATCTTTGCCTTACAGATTTTGCTTTACACAAACATATCTATAGGCAGTGAAATATCTACTTTCAAATGAACCAGTTCAAATGGAAAATAAATATTCTCCAATTACGTAATCGAAATGAAACATGCATACAGGCATGTCCACTACTGTGGAGATGACGAGTCAGTGTCGCCAACAGTGTCCGATTAGTCGATTAATGCATAAAATGAATGACTACTAGTCAACCAGAAAAAACCTTAGTCGAGGGAAACCCTAATATATATATATATATAACATATACGTTTAAAAAAAACATTGTTTACAGAGCACTCAAAGATAAAGTTCTTTTTACATTTGTGCTCAGTAAATACAAGCAATACAACAATTTAAAGCTCATTCTAGTTATCACAGGAAAGCAGTCCAGAAGGCTTTCTTGCATGCAATTAAATGAAATTTATGGTTGGATACCTCTATCACACATGCCGTGTGACAGTTAGACACATCGTTACTATGATCCAAAAGCTTGGCATGTTAGCGTTGATAAATACAAATACAAGCAGTGGTGGTAAATTAGCTCTGGCATGTGGGCAGAAGTTCTTCGCGAGCAGATGGAGGAAGCCGATCTTCAGTGCAGTGCTCTGAGGCAATGATGGGGCTTTTCTACAGGTGTACATACACAGGTATGTCCACCAGGTTTTAACAAACACTCGAATGCAAATAAACTCCTGCTATTGTCTCCAGAGAGTGTCTTTCACTCGAACACTGGCTTTCAGGCAGCTGTGTGTTATGAGTATCCTCTGTATCCAGAAAGAGCTCATATTTAATTTAGAAGGGTTCATATGGCTAGGTCTGGCGGAGACTAGTGTTCAGACGGCTGGAAGTGAGAACCATCTGGCCAGCAGAGAGCCCTCATCTGCTGCCCAAATCTGACTCTGTTTTTGGGTAGAGAGGAGTGACAGCACTGCCAACTGGCTGAGCACAGAGGATAGAATGACTTTGTTAGCGAAAAAGCTAATAGTTAGCTTTATTTATTTTTTATTTTATTTTTTTATGGCTAAGCTAACAGGTGTAGAAGTGTTGAAAAACGTGTAATAAAAAGAACAAATTTTGCAGGAAGGGTAGAAATGAATTCATTAACATGTTGGAAACTAATACAGACCACAAGATCAAACATGTCATTTTTAGTAGGTGCAGCACAGAAAACATTGCTGTCTGTCTTTAGTCAGTGTGAGAAGCTGTCAAAGCTAAAGCTAACATCTGTAACAATATGGCCGTTTCATGCTAGCTGTGCACGTCTCGCGGGAGAAAGAGCTAAACTAGCCTGTCGAATATGTCAGCAACATCAATCACAAAGTGCCAGTGAGCACTTTAAAACAGATGTCACCAACAAGACAGAACTATTGGCTAATGCCGGCAATTCTGAAATTCTGACAGTCTTTGACAGCAAGCAATTTTAGAGGGATTAGCATCTAAAAAAGAACACAGAAAATTCGATATCAATGTTATTTTCCAGCTTACAGAAAAGAGCAAATATGAATCTTGATTATTATACTTGTCTATTTATGGCCAAACAGATCTATTTCTCCTTCACTTCCCTAGACTGTTGATTGAGTGAAAAAGTGAAAGAGCACAGCAGAAGGGATTGTGGGTTTTAATTAGATTTGTACCTGTCATGTCTTTACTCAAAAGACACCGGCAAGTCACTGAAAACAGGAGATTCAATCTAAACTGCACTCATAACTGTGGCTGGAAGTCACATTAATTGGTGTCATTTAAGGAGCTTATGGAGATCAATTTAGTACCCACTGTCCTCAAAAGTTATCAAGAGAATAATTTAGGTTATCGCTTGCATATGCGGGTCATTGTTGTGGTGTGTTTGAGAGAAGCTAAATGTGTCTGGGTAAATTACATAAATCAAGCAATTACAAATGTATATTTTCAGTTTGGCTGATGAATATTTATTAGATGACAAATTATTTCCCCCCCAAAAAGCGGATGCAACTCCCCGGAAATTAAGTGCCTTAAATGACAATCAATTGAAAGTGTTTCATTAATACAAAACATACTTCTGGGTTTTACTCAAAGCAGAGAGGAATAATTTGAATTCATTGAAAGTAGGGAGTAAAATAAGCCATACTGCTGTGTTGACTGTGTGATATTAGCAAAGAAAGTGTATTTGCCTAAAACCTCAGTTTCTTATATCAGACCCGAACGCACACAGAAAAATCAAATGTTAGAGACTGAAATGGTAGAGTAGGAAGACTCTATAATGTCAAAATTAGGTTCCTGCTGAATGTAAATGTAAAGATATGTAAAATCATATCTACTTTTTGATACAGTTACATGCTTTGGAAGGGGTGAACTGAGAACACTGATTAATTTTATATTGAACAGTTTCCTTTTGAGATGCAACTCTCATACATTTCTGATTCAATTTATTTAATGTCTCCCTTCCCATATTACATTTTTAGAAAGAATGTTTATAAGAATTCATAATACTTTATGCTTTTATTTAAAAATTTTAACTATATACTGTTCAAAATAACTAGTATACACAGTGACAGAAGTTTCTTATACTCACTAAGGCTGCATTTATTTGATCAATAGCACAGTTAAAACAGTTAAGTTGTAAAGCATTACTGCACGTGTCACATGATCCTTCAGAAATCATTCTAATTTTCTAAATAAAGATATTAAATCATTTTCAAATTTATTTAACAGAAATCGCAGAAATAAAACTGACCGGTCACACCAAATACTTCTCATCAAGCATAAATTGCTATTGCTGTATGTCTCTATAAAGTACATTAAACTAATTAGGCATTTTTTCCAACCATCACTAAAAATGAATTGCATAATTAGTTTCGACTGGATTAATTCTTCTCAAAAATGGTCAAATGTAGACTGAACCTCATCCAAAACTCAATAAATTTGGTTTGATAATTCGGTGTGTGATGATGTGTGTAGCAGGCAGTTGGATATTGGAGACAATTAGAGAAGGAGAAGGTCTTTGTGTGGGTGAGTTGTCATGAGCGGCCCATCATGCCCTTCCAAAGGAATAAATAATGGATCATTGCGTCAGGCACCATCAAATAATAGCAAACACACAAAACAGGTTGGCTAGGGAAAACTAGCTGAGCTCCAAAATGCCAAAACTGAATAATTCAAACTGCATTCCCTCACTGCACACCACGATTGCCTCATTTCGACCAGGGGGATGAGAGATGGGAGAAAAACAGAGGGAAGGGCGGAGCTCTGAATGAAAAGAGTGCTGGGAGGAAAGAATGGAAGGCGGAAAAGGCCAAAGAACCAATTTTGGAGTGTACAAAGAGAAAGAGCGAGGGAGAGGAGCACAATCTGTTGACGGCCAACAGGAGGAGCATGCAGGCCAATTCTCCAGTGCTTTTATTCATGCTGCATTATGTCCTGAATAGTACTGACTTATTAGGCAGGTTCAGGCTTCAGGGCTGGAAGGGGTGCTGGTTGCCGCACAGGGCCCAGAAGGGGTTGACAAGGCTGGGCAAGAGCAGTGGGGAAGGAGGGTCGAGTTCTGAACTGCTCTAGAGCCACATGCCCATTGATCTGACACCAATTAGCATAGCATCCATCTGTTGCAGACTCCAAATGGGATGTGGAGCCAAATGCAAACCATCGCATTCATGCCACAAACATTATACTGTATAGTCGTCCTTCATACCCTGTTTTGGTCTTTCTCTCTCACTGATTTTTTTTGCAACTGCTTTGTCAGATTTTACAGTATGACCCCTTGGGTAAAAGCCAAAGCAGAGCCAAGCAATTGGCTTTTATCTCAAACTCTATGATATGCAAATTGGCGAAGACTTTCTTCATAATTGAAATTGTTGATTGGGTGTTTTTTGGTCACAAGTCCAACAAAACAGAAACGCTAACACAGTGACCCAAACAAGCTTTTTGTCAATATTGGCAATGTTTTGGAAAAGGAAAAAAAAAAGTCACAGACATTCAGTCAATTGCTGTGCTCCAGTTGTTTCTTCATTAGACAGCCATCGCAGCAACAGTCACGTTGCAGGACTGTGCCTGAAAACGTCTGACACCACCAGGCAATTAATCCTCCGTCAGTGAGCTTGTCACACCAAGCGATCCAAGGCTGCCCAACGATGAGATAAATCTTCCTGAATCTGGGCAAAATTGTGACAAAAAAAAAGAAGAAATTATAAATTATAGTAATAAAAAAAATCGCACAATGTGCTTTGCACATTATAAACAGACATACACACAGGTCTAAATATTCCCTTGACATGACAAATTATGGCTTAAAGTAGTTTTCTCACACATAGAGCTGAATGTGTTTGTGTAGAAAAAGTATTTAGTTATGTAAATAGCTTGTAGGGCAGTACTATGATTAATATTTTAGTAAAAATGTTATCTAATGACAATTATACTAGGGTTTTTGAATATACTGGTAAAAAAATAAATAAATCACTTTAAAAGTAGCTGCCACATGTCGTACAAAAAAAAAAAAAAAAAAAAAAAAAAAAAAATATATATATATATATATATATATATATATATATATATATATATATATATATATATTAACAGAATATTCAGCGTTACTATAGCTGTACAAAATAATGTTGATGGAACTAACAGACGAATGCAAGAGTTTTTCTGGATTCTGCTAAAAATTTTTAATTAACATTAAATTTGTACAATTTTGTACAGTTACAAACTCTCTCTCTCTGTCTGCCTCCCTATATAATCATATTTTGAGTGTGATTCATGAAAATGTCATCCTAACAGTGAACTAGGTAGAGGGAGCATCATGATTTGGGCCTGCTTGACTGCCTCTGGACCTGGAATGCTTGCCATTGTGGAGAGAAAAAAAAATAATTCCGAGGTTTATCAGGATATCCTACAGGATAATCTCAAGGTGGCTGTCTGCAACCTAAAGCTCAGAAGAAGCTGAGTGATGCAGCAGGATAGTAACCCTAAACATTGAAATAAATCTACTACAGAATGGCTTTGGAGACATAAAATCCACATTTTGGAGAGGCCCAGTCAAGACAAGACCACAACACAACATGATGCTGTGGGATGACCTCAAGAGAGCCATTCACCTCAGAGGTCCTAAGAATACGGGTGAGCTGAAGCAATTCTGTAAGGAAGAATGGTCCAAAATTACACTTAAATGTTTTGCAGGTCTAATGCACAAATATACAAAGCACTTGCTTGAGGTTATTGCTGCCGAAGGTGGTTGAACCAGTTATTAAATCACTGTTTCACTTACTTTTTCCACCATCACTTTTGTGTTTAATAGGTGTGTTCAGTAAATACATGAAAGTTTGTGACGCTTTGTGCTTTATCAGCTTAAAAATATAGTGTCTAGAGATTTTTGTAAAGCAGGTAAATTCACAATAGTTCACTTACTTTTTCTTGCAACTGCAGCTAATATCATTATTGTGAATTATTTTTATTATTTTTATTGTGTAGTTAAAATCTGATAACATGACAGCTCAAATTACTACTTAAGTAGGCCTAATAAATTTTAGAATTTTTTTATTATTCATTTTGAGGAGAGGTTATGTTTTTGCCATGTTAACATGCCAACAATTTACAGTTAAAAATTTTTCTCCATGCGATTGATCAGGGCTGGACCAGAACTTTGCAGGAAGGTAGGTCTCCAGGAACGGGATTGTGTCAATGCTGTACACACAGTCAGACATCATGAATTTATTACATAAATAAAAATGCATTCAATAACAAATGGGGTTACTTAGAAAAAGCCAGTAATATCCAGGTGGTCATGTGATATCAAAATGGCACTTCAACCAAAGAGGACTTTTCTTTGAAAAAAAAAACAAAAAAAAAAAACAAATACAGATACAATTTCAAGGTGAGAGTTATGATGAAAAAGTAATGTAAATTTTTTGAAGCAAAACAGCACTCATCTGATACAATTGTTTGCTACTGTTGTATGTCTCTCTCTCAGCAATCAATATATATATTCATCCACAGAAAGAGAATTCTCAAGCTGAGTGATGCAACTTTGAACATATGAAAGAAGAATAAACAGTGAAGTTCAGCTCTAAACTCTGAAATCCTGTTTGATAGGAAAAGACAAGTGAACAAAAGTGGAAGATGTAAAGGATATGTGAGCGTTTACAGTAGGTAGACTGCAGAACACTGTTTATGAAGGACATAGAAAGTAACAGACAGACAGAGAGAGAGAGAGAGAGAGAGAGAAGGGTAAGCAGTGTGAAATTACTCTGGCAGTGTGACAGTAGCAGTGGGGGAAAAGCAGCGTTAGCCAAACGCAAACACCCCTCAACTACTTCCCTATGGGCCCTCAGTTAATTATTCACACACGCACACAGAATAATTACACTATCTCTCGATCTCTCTACATGTCCTACTCCGCATCTTATACTTTATTTCTTTCATTCTTTCATATATGTGTACGGTTACTCCTCATTCTTCTATTACCTGTTTGTTTTGTCCCATTCATTATTTTCTTCATATATCGCTCTTCCAAACCCGCATCCACTCTCTCAAACCCACACACACACTGGAGGTTGTGCACTGGTGGGATGCAGGGAGGCGTGAAATCAGCAGTGTGTATGCATTTCTGAACACAGCAGCGTGTCGTTGTGTCCCTACTGTTTTAAAGGTCATGCACTCTGGGACACACACACAAGTGTGCATGTGAATACAACTTAACCCTCTTGTTCTGTTGAGATTGGCTCCAGTGATGTACATTTACAAATGATAATAGTCATTTAACCTCTTATTTTCTGTTTAAAATCTTCAAATACGTTCCTCTGAACCAGCCTAAACTTGGGGGGCACCATTCCACCCGTCAGTCCAGTGCCAATCCTTCTGGGGGCCCTAAGCAAAACTTTGTCAGGGGGCTCCTGTCAGTGCATTCATAAAATAAAATAAAAATACAAATAAATAAAGAAATAAAGAAAACCCTTAATACAAGTAATAGGTTTAGGCTGCTGTCACTTTAAAAATGAAAACACAGATTTAATATTTTTACATAATCTATCAAGAGTCAGTAAAACAGTACAGTACAGTACAGTATGTAAATATCCTAACAGACACCCCAACATCTTCATTAATCAAATCAATTTTTCACTGTCTTTTTTTTTTCCAACAGCCATCTGTGTATGTGAACTTGTGAATGAAGAGGGCGTGTTTATAAGTATACATGTATCGTTAAGGTGGACAAGAATTGAATCGAAAAGCAAACATGCAGTCCCAGAAATCCACAGGAGGCCTCTCCTCCCCCTCACTGAGTTGAGGATATCAGCACGGGAACTTTTCATTTAGCAGATAACAAAATTAGCTGCGGGAGCCAAATTTAGAATTACACAGAACCATCATCAGATGGATGGCTTCATGACAGATGGATGGATGGATAGAAGGATAGATGGATTGTTTTATCACCCCATTCACTGAGGGAATTATGCAAATCAGATAAGGTTGCATACATGCCTCAAAAATAAGTGCTGAATGCAAATTGAAAGGAGCAGTTCCCCATCTAACCGGACGGTTTAGGTTGTAGAAGATCCAGCAAACACTATAATTAAACTACATGTTAATGTTAAATAGCAAATTCAGCACAATAATATCAGAATAATAATGAATGCCATGAATAAAAAATAGCAATATATGAAAAATAAAGAACTAAAATAATACAATTTTGTATTATTCTTTTTCATTAATCAATATTTTATTACTTTTTCAATTAATTTAGCGCCTTGCAAGTGGTAAGTAAATTTGGCTCATAATATGCAGTGTTAACTTCTGATATCTATGCATTGGAGTTTCTAATGCATAAATATATCAAATGTCACTATGCTTTTTAACATTAATGTTTACTAAAAAACAGTCTGTACATACAGTTAGACGCATAAGGTCCTAACATCAAAGTTATGCCCCCTCAGGTCACACAGGCCTCAAGGTTGCTGTTATATCTAAGCAAACTGTGTTTTTCAACTGTACATCTTTGACCTTATTTGAAACGCCTATATACTCCAACCAGCTCATTCATAATTCAAACCAACAGTTATTCCTTTTGGCCGTTCTGTATTCATAGTCCTAATAAAATATGTGTTGCATATTAAAAGCGCATTCGGGCTGGAAGCGGTGTCAGTCCTTGATATTTAAAGGTCGTAAAAACAGTCCTGGCAAAGATATATTAACACTACAGGTACTGGTGAGTGAAGAATGAAGGGTGGAAGAGGACACGTGAGACTTCAGCTCTTAAGAGTTTGATAAACCATTTTAAAAGCAATCGATGTCTACACAGCGATACTTGCATCTCCCTCGGCAGCGCTGTGGAAGCTTAATATTTCAGACGCACCAGAACAATGTTACTGGACACAAATTTAAGACTGGTCTCTCTGGTTGAGTGGAGAACCATTGCTGTAAAGAGATGCCTTTTATGTTTTTTTTTAGATCCACACTGCATATAAAATCCAGTCACTGGTGAATATTCAAGCACTAATCCCTGACACGGCTGTGGAGTTAATTTAAATAATAGTTCATGAGATCCAAGTAACCCTTTGTGTGTTTATGGAGGACTATCGTAAAAGAGTGAAAGCTATAAAAGGTGCTTTTAGAGATTAAAAAAGGGGATTTTGTTTAACTTATTGAAAATTATTATTATTATTATTATTATTATTATTATTATTATTTCTTTTTTAGTACCGTGTTACTAATATGGCATTCTCAAAGTACCATGGACTACCATATCAAAACAAAATGATGCATGAATTCCAGTATTTTGAATTTCTGATACAACACAGTACCATGGTACCACCACGGTACATTTCTTATAAGAGTTTAAATACCAATTTAAATATTGAGCTGGAACGACAGAAGGCACCTGGGCTGTGGTGTGAATGATCAGGGTACTAGATGCTCGCTCCAGAAGCAGGGTGAGATGGGGCAGGTCGTTCACAAAACACTGCCTACAGTTAGCAGTGACCCAGCAACCACCTCTTCATTATACAGAAAGAGTGCGTCTCCTATGACCTCTAAAACAGCAAAACACAGGCACCCGCAGACATGCACAGCACCCACTGCATTCAAAACAGCACCAGACCTCTCCCTGCGCAGGAGAAAAAAGAAAAATAACACAGAAATATTGTTCGTCAGCAAGATTAGAAAAGCAATATTGCTCACTAGAGAGGAAAGACGCATGTGAAAGGAAGCGTAAAGAGGGTGGGCGGCTTTACAAAAGCCAATGCCAATGCAAAAAAAAAACCCACAAGACAGGAGATGCTGAGCATTATGGGGGCTTTTCAGAAGTGTTAAGCAAAACTGATACTCTTTAATTTCAGGGGATGGAGGAAGAAAATAAAGGAGGATTGAAGGAGACGTTAAACTCTTCATTAATAATAAAGCAACACCTGGATCCCAGGGAAGAGAAAGAGAGCGTTAGTGAGCTAAACAAATGGAAAATCATATTGCATGAGGCGTATGTGTGTGTGTGTGTGTGTGTGTGTTTAGCGTGACCTTTCCGTTTTATTGGAAGTAATTTTATTTGTTTCTGTCTGTTTGTGTTTATGTTAGTTTGTTTTTGTATGTGTGTGTGTGTCTATACGAGTTCAACAGTCTTGAAAAATGCTGTCAGGATGTGGGTTGGTACCCTCAATGAATAAACAAATAATGTAATAAAAGATAAAAATCAATCACTGCATGAGTGTTCAGTGTCTTAAATCCCACATTATCACTGTGAAGGTTATTTTATGGTTATTTCATGCTGAATCCACCATCGACCGACAGGCGCCATCTGGTTATGCCTGTTCTGTTGGACACTTCCTATTTAATAAACAGAATGTATGATGATGACGAGATGCTTGATCGTCAGGCTGTGTTAGCACTGTCTGCACAGGTTGCCAAACACAGGTGCTGGCTGAGAAAACTAACATCATCAAGTAGTCTGACAGTCTGAGGTAAAATCACACACACAAACACACACTTACCACAGCAGTCACACATATACAAAACTCTAGTATACAGTAGAGGCCAGAATATTATAAGGACACTAATATTTTCAGCAGCTACTATATTTATCTTCTGCTGCATTGTGTCAGTAGGAAATATTAGTTTATATTTCCTACATTCATTTTGCCATTAATTTTAATAATTCAGACATATTTTTGTTTGCACAAGGAGCCAGTGCTGTGCACAGAAATCTGATCTCATCATCATCCAGTCTGCCTTGAATAACACGAAAAACAGAACAAACTGAGTCAGACTCAATCCAGAACAACTGTGGCAATGTCTAGAAGATGCTTTAAGATACCTACCTGCAAAGCTACCTGAAAAACTATGCGCAAATGCAAAAGCTGCTTTAAATGCAAATGATGGTCACACAAAATGTTGATTTCATTTAGTTAATAGAAGTTAATTGATAAAGAAAATATATTTATGACATTATTTTTGACAGCATCCTCCGAATTTTAGAACAATTTTAGCTGTTGAAAATACTATTGTTCTAATAATTTTCCCACCACTGTATTAACTGTTTAATTATCCACCTTTTTCCAGAACATCAAAGCCTTACCTGAACAATGCTTTGCATTTCCGGTTTTCTGTGTTTCTAGTCAAAATAAGGAATTTTCTGAGCTGATAATTTCATGTTTAACCCATGAAAATGGACTCCATAGTTTCCATAGATTCATCACTCCTGACTCCCTTGTCATAGTTTAAAGAGTTGGTAGATGACATGAAGAGGTTAGCTGCACTGAAAAAAAAAATGGGTGCTCATATCATGCAGCTTTTGTACACAAAATGATAAGAACACATGCACATACCTTCTTTGGGGTGTATTTTACTTTTTTTATTTATTTATTTAAAAACAGTCTATGTGACATCATTGATTCAACCCTGATTTTATAGCAATACTTTTTGTGTGCAAAGAAAACAAAAATAGCCACTTTATTCAACAATGTTTCTTATTTCATATTTACGTCAAATAAAAAATATTATTAAAACATAATATTTAGAAAATATATCTATAAAAGAATGTTTATTTATATTACATTTTAAATGGAATACAATGTATTACATTATAGCAGTACAGTATTGTGGATTTTTACATTAACAGGGAAATGTTTTTTTTTTTTTTTTTTTTTTTTTTTTTTTTTTTTTTTTTAAACGCTTAACTTTTGAACTTTCTATTTATGAAACAAGCAGCACACCGGTTTTCAAAGTTGACAATAAAAATTTTCAATAAAAATTAAGCATATTAGAAGGCTGCTGAATAGTTAGCTTTGATATCACAAAAACAAATGATATGTTAAAACATGTTCAAATTGAAAACAGTTGTTTTAAATGGTAGTAATTATTAAAGTAAAAAGAAATAACAGTTTTTACACTCTTTTTATTCAAATAAATCTGGCTTTGGTGAGCAAAATGTTAAAAACCCTTGCTGTCATCCCAAACATTTGAATAATAGTGTTAAGATATAAAAAGTGTTAAAAATGTGTTAAAGTTTTTCAATAAATGTCTTTATCTAAGTGGAGTTTACTACTGTTTGTAGGAAAAAGAAAAGAAAAATCGGGATATAAAAATGCAGTGTTTTTGTGTATTTTGATTATTAGAGCTTGCCATGCAGCTTTCTGTCAGAGTGTGTGACAAGCATGGCGACTGTATTTGCACACATTCAAGAAGAAATAGAAAAAAATCTGTATTCTGAAGAAAGAGAATGAAAATACAGGAAAATTAACCTTGTTCCAAAACATATATATAATTTTTTATGTACTTCTTTATTACTGTTTTTTTATTCCATCTGTCGTCTTGGATGGCATTTCTGTTACTCTGAACTTGTCACAATGCATGTGGGATGGCTGTACATGCACACTACTAAGGTTTCATCAATTGTTTTCCAATTTAGATGCTTACTGTTTGGAACAGCCCCTCTATTGTTTTAATAGGTAGATGGCTCACTAGGTTTTGGAAAAGAGCTACACTGTAAAGTAACTCATCCCATCTTCCAGCCCCCTCTACATCTTCGGAGTTACTTTTCTGGGTTACATTTATAGAGCTGTTGAAGAGTAGCTAAATTATGTCTTACTGGATGACAATACGTGCAGATATGCTTATAAATACACATAGGGAGAGATAAATAAAACTCCTGCAATTACTGTCAAATAAAATCCTGAGCATTTCACTGTGAGCAAGTTATAGAGATGTGTAGGCAGCAGAATAAGCAGGAATTAAAGAGTCTTATACCATGTCCTAACCAAGTACGACAAAATGAAGAAGCAAATGTAATGTAAAGTGATGCAACGTTCTCAGTAGGGCTGTTCACACTGTGCTTAACCTGGGGTTATCATCGTTCCAAACAATATTACCCATTATGCTGTATAAACAATTACAACCATTAAAACAAACAAAACATGCACAAACCACTCTTTAGCTCCGCCTGCTCCCATGTAGCTCAGAAAATGACATAATCAGGTCAGTCTTCTTAAATATCGGTAGGTTATACACTATGCATATTTTGTGATTAAACTTTTATTTTTAAATATAAAAACAGCATTTTAAACTGAATAGTTTTATATTTAGTTATTATTTTGATTAATGTCATTAACAATGCTAGAATGTTAAAATGTTACAGTTGTACTGTAAAATGTACAACAGACAACCAAAAGTGGAGGGAGATGGGAAATGGAGACAGAAAATGCATCGGTTGGAGTGAAGAGACCATTTCATTTTAACCTTTATGATGTGAAAAGTCCATTCAGGAAACATTTGATGGTACAGACAGCAATATATAATTTGATGACGCATAATTCAAGAGCCTTTATATAAAGAGGTTGACACTGCAAATATGCAAATGAGAACAGAAACCCAGAATTTAAGAAACTTACAGTGTGAAAAAAGCAGCTTTATTGATTATTAACCTTGGGTAAATTAGGAGCAATGTGAAATGTAAAACAAGATAATCCAGGATTCAATTTATTTAGAATGAGCCAGATTTAATTTTTTGAAGTGTGAAATGCTCAAGTGTGTTTCAAATGGCATAAATTAAAGCTTTCATACGATATATATATATATATATATATATATATATATATATATATATATATATATATATATATATATATATATATATATATATATATATATAGTATTGGGAGGAGCCAAAGACAGACACAGTGGGCATGGCATCAGGCCTCTGAGAGGTTTTTATTAACAGAAAATGACACAAAAGAGAGGGAATAAAAGTGGGCAAAAGGGGAGAGTGTCCAAAATAAATAGGGGATCTGGTTTCCTTGTCGTGCAGCAGGGTGGGTTCGTGTGGGTCAGGCAGTGTTCATGGAGGAAGGGTCCAAATAAGGGGCGGAGTCCGGCAGTCGCACGCGCTCCTCTCTCCGGTCCGGGGTGCGAGGGGTGGCGGCTTCTTCTAGCGGCCGCATCCTGCTCGTTGGCCACGGCGCTTGAGGCCTTGCAGGGGCCCACCGGCCGTGTAAACGTGTGTGGCTCTCGTCCGGATTGCGGGTCCGGCAACTCATGTCTCTGATAGTGTGGGAGTCCCTCAACGCACTCTTCCTGGACCCACGGACACACCAGTGTGCATGAACGGGGAAGAGGGTGGTCTCTCTAAGAGAGGTGCGTTGGGCTTTTAAACAATAGCAGAGGGTGGTCTCTCTAGTAGAGGCGCGTTGGGCTTTTAAACAGCGGCAGTGATGAGGCTCCATTCACATTAAGTGTGCCCCATCACACGCCGCCAGCCCTGACTTATCGAGCGCCCCTCCTCTAACACACCCACTCCTGTCGATAGCCTGGTGAAGTGCGGTGATTTAGGACAGGGTGCCGATGATTATCAGGGAGGAGGCAGCTGAATCGTCACATTCCCCCTCCCAAGCGACATCCCTGTCATCAAGGCGCTACCTTAAAGTGCTACCTTCCTCAACCAGGCTCCAAACAGTCGGAGTGGGCGGGGCGGGGATTCCTCTCTGGCCCAGACAGCAAGCAGTTTTGGCCCAGATCTGATCCCCATCTGGCCAGCGTGAAATCCAAGTGGGCCAGATGTGGGCCGGTTCTGGGCCGGAACTGCTTGCTGTCTGGGGGGCAGTCCTCCCTCTAGCACCGCGCCAGAACAGGGATAGAGAAACCGGGTTTAAATCGACAACCTCAACCAACCACAGGGCAAAATGACAATAAAAGAGAAGTCACTTACCCATTTTGTGGCTGGGAAGCTGTCTCCGTTGTCCCTTCTTCCCAGTCCGGATTTTCGTGAACTTTTGCAAGCGAGAGGGAGTGACGTCATCAGGTGTTTCCCAAATGCACTGTCTTGGCTCCGCCATGCCCGCATTCTCCACCAGTTTAACGGGAGGAGCCAACAACAGACACAGTGGGCTTGGCATCAGGCCTCTGAAAGCCGGCGGCCGCAAGTGTTCCCCTTTCCGGTCCCGAGTGCGAGAGGCGGCGGCTTCTTCTAGCGGTTGCATCCTGCTCGTTGCCCGCATCGCTTGGAGGGGATGGACAGCCCGGCATCCTGGCCTGTTGGCCATGTAAACGGGCACGGTTCTCGTCCGGATCATGGGTCCGACAGCTAACATCTCTGATAGCGCGGGAGTCCCTCACCGCACCCTTCCTGGACCCACAGCGACACCAGTGTGCAGGCATGGGGAAGAGACCGGACTCTCGAGGAGAGGCGCGTTGGGCTTTTAAACAGCAGCAGTGATGAGGCTCCATTCACATCAGGTGTGCCCCATCACTCACCACCAGCCCTGACTTATCCAGCGTCCCTCCTCTCACACACCCACTCCTCTCACATATCCACTCCTTTATATCCTATTATTTATGATATATATAATCTAAATGATATATATAATCTAAATGATATATATATATATATATATATATATATATATATATATATATATATATATATATATATATATAATTTGTAACTATATCAGCCACTAGAGTCATCCACATTTACAAACCATATATTACATTGCAGTTCCTAATAAAGCTCCCAGCCAAAAGCATTTAGAAAATTGTTGCTGTGCTGATTATAGTTTTAAGAAAGGCCAGCAGCATTTCCTCAGGACATAAAGCTTTTTAATGTGGCTACTACAGTATTACAGCAACAGTTTTGTTGAAAGAGGTTACTTTGACTTTTGTTCTGTCAGCTAGGTTGGAAAAAGTACTGTCACATACATATTTCTAAAGAAAGACTTTAAAAGCTGCAGGCAAGGCAATAGAACTAAAACACATTTTCATGTTTTAAGATTTTCAGATGTTTTGGATTAAATTATATCTGAATGGTTAGGCGATAGGTTGTAAACACAGATTCAGTTCAACAGGACTGATTTTTTTGTGATATCGCAATCCTGCTCTATCTCCGTTGTGCCTTTGAGCAAAGCACTTAACCCCAGGTCTTTCCAGAGGGACCGTACCTGCAATTATCGAGCTATAAGTCGCCTCGTATAAAAAATAAAAAGTCTGCTAAATGGTCAGTAATTCATGAGTCGCCTGAAACTAGCACATGCTCTATTACTAGCAGAGCTGACAGCCCTTTTATTTATCTCTGGCCTTATTGCTTTATTTCATTTACAGAAAAAGGAAAGAAAATTGAAAGAAGATGAAGAGTGGGATCAGGATGTCATGTGTGCTATCGCTCTCAACAGAACTGGGGGTTTGATGCTTCCGTCCGTATGTTTCCGTATATTTTAAAACACTACCTGACGTTGCACTTACAAGTGTATAATATAGTTGCACTTTAAGAAATACATATAAGGTGTCTTATGCTCACTAATACTGCATTTGAAATACTGGTAAAACTTTATTTTAGGGTCTCTTAACTAGTTGCTTATTAGCATGCATTACTAGAATATGAGCCATTTATTAGTACTAATTAACAGAACAGAACAGAACAGAAAGAGCTTTATTGCCAAGTATGCTTAAGCATACAAGGAATTTGTTTTAGTGACATAAGCTTCCAGTACACAGAGTCAACAACACACACACACACACACACAAAAAGAGATTTACAAATTGGCAAAAAAATAAGTGTATAAACAATTGTGCTATAAATGATAATGGAATAGGATTGAGTGAGATGCAGGAATGTTCTAGGATGGAGGGTTAACAAATAAATATAAGGATATTGCACGTTTATAAGCATAAGTAGAGAACATTTAACTGTTCATGAGGTAGATTGCCTGGGGGAAGAAACTGTTCTTGTGCCTTGCTGTTCTGGTGTTTGCAGCTCTGAGGCGCCGGCCAGATGGCAAAAGTTCAAAGATGGGGTGACTTGGATGTGAGGGATCCAGAGTGATTTTCTGAGCCCTTTTCCTCACTCTGGATGTATACAGTTCTTGACGGGTGGGCAGGGGAGCACCAATAATCCTTTCAGCTGTCCGAACAGTTCTCTGTAGTCTTCTGATGTCTGATTTTGTTGCTGAACCAAACCAGACAGTTATTGAAGTACAGAGGACAGACTCAATGACGGCCGAGTAGAACTGTTTTAGCAGCTCCTGTTGCAGGTTAAACTTCCTCGGCTGGCGAAGGAAATACAACCTTTGCTGGGCCTTTTTAACAATGGAGTCAATGTGATCGTCCCACTTCAGGTCCTGAGAGATGGTGGTTCCCAGGAATCTGAATGACTCCACTGCAGTCACAGTGCTGTTCATGATGGTGAGTGGGGAAAGTGCAGGTGGGTTTCTCCTAAAGTCCACGATCATCTCCACTGTTTTGAGCGTGTTCAGCTCCAGGTTGTTAAGACTGCACCAGACAGCCAGCTGCTCAACCTCTTGTCTGTAAGCAGACTCATCACCGTCCTGGATGAGGCCGATGACTGTAGTGTCGTCTGCAAAGTTTAGGAGCTTGACAGAGGGGTCTTTAGAGGTGCAATCGTTGGTGTACAGGGAGAAGAGCAGAGGGGAGAGAACACATCCCTGAGGGGCACCAGTGTTGGTGGAGCAGCTGTTTGATGTGTATTTCCCCAGTCTCACTAACTGTTGCCTATCTGTCAGAAAGCTGGTGATCCACTGACAGATAGAGCTAGGAACAGAGAGCTGGGTCAGTTTGGTCTGAAGGGCTGTTGGGATGATGGTGTTGAATGCCGAACTAAAGTCCACAAATAGGATCCTCACATAAGTCCCTGTTTTGTCCAGATGTTGCAGGATGAAGTGCAATCCCATGTTGATTGCATCATCCACGGACCTGTTTGCTCGATAAGCAAACTGGAGGGGGTCCAGTAAGGGTCCAGTGATGTCCTTCAGATAAGCCAGAAACAGTTTTTCAAACGACTTCATGACGACAGACGTTAGAGCCACAGGTCTGTAGTCGTTAAGTTTTGTGAAAAGATGGGGGCCAGCTGGTCAGCACAGATTTTCAGACAGGCTGGTGTAACACCATCTGGGCCTGGTGCTTTTCTCTTTTGTTCTTCTTAAAGACCTGGCGCACATCATCTTCACAGATTTGAAGAGCAAGAGGTGTGGAGGGTGGGATTGCAGGATGTGTTAATGGTTGTGTAGGGAGATGGTCAGAATGGGTGATGGGGGTTTCAAATCTGCAATAAAACTCATTCAGGTCGTTAGCAAGTTGTTGATTAGCCTCAGTGCAAGGGGATGGTGTCTTGTAGTTCGTGATGGCTCTTAGACCTCTCCACACTGAAGTTGAGTCGTTGGAAGTAAACTGGTCTTCCAACTTTTTAGCATAGGTCTTTTTAGCCGCTTTGATCTCTTTGTTCAGTGTTTTCCTGGCCTGATTGTACAAGACCCTGTCCCCATTCCTGTAGGCATCCTCTTTGGCCTGACGAAGATGTCTGAGTTTTACTGTAAACCATGGCTTATCATTGTTGAATGTTAAATAAGTCCTGGTAGTGGAATGCATATATCCTCACAGAAACTAATATAGGATGTTACGGTCTCTGTGAGTTCGTCCAGATCGGTGGTAGCAGCTTCAAAAACACTCCAATCAGTGAGGTCAAAACAAGATTGTAAATCCTGCTCTGTTTCGCTGGTCCATCTCTTCACAGTCCTTACTACAGGTTTAGCAGATTTAAGTTTTTGCTTGTAGGACGGTATAAGATGAACCAGACAGTGATCAGAACGTCCCAAAGCTGCTCGTGGAACAGAGTGATATGCATCCTTTATTGTGGTGTAACAGTGATCCAATATATTACTGTCTCTGGTGGGACATGTAACATGCTGTCTGTATTTTGGCAGTTCACGGGAGAGATTGGCTTTGTTAAAGTCCCCAAGAATGATTAAAACAGAGTCCGGGTGTTGTTGTTCTGATCAGAGAGTTTCTGTAAAGCTGAGCTCACATGCGCTTGCGGAGGGATGTAAACACTGACCAGAATGAACGAGTGAAACTCCCGCTGCGAATAGAACGGCTTGCAGTTGACAAACTGCATTTCTAGATCAGGACAGCACATCTTCTTTAACATAGTTACATCTGTACACCACCGTTCATTGATGTAAAAGCATGTCCCGCCGCCGCGCGATTTCCCAGTTGATTCTGATTCGCGATCCGCTCTAAACAGCTGAAAGCCCGGCAGATGGAGCGCGCTGTCCGGTATGGCGCCATTCAGCCAGGTTTCCGTGAAACACAGAGCAGCAGAGTGAGAGAAATCCTTATTTGTCCGAGAGAGCAGAAGCAGTTCGTCTGTTTTGTTGGGTAGAGAGCGGAGATTTGGAGATGGATGCTAGGCAACGACGTTCGAAATCCGCGCTTCCTGAGTCTGACGAACGCTCCCGCTCGCTTCCCCCGTCTGCGTGTCCTGAAGCGATTGATCAGTGCTGCTGCTCCTCCGATAACAACATTCAGTAAAACGTCTGAATAATTTAAATCCGGTAAAAGATCTTGTGGTGTGTTCTGCCGAATGTTCAGCAGTTCATCCCTGGTGAAACTGATCGTGTTTGTTAAACAAAAAACAGGAAAAACGAACAAAACAGCACAAACACTTTAGAGCCAAGCACTGAAGCAGCCATCTGCGGCGCCATCGAGTACAGGTCGATGGAGCCATATATTAATGCCTAATTCTACATGATCATATTATATATGCCTAATCCTACCCAATACCTCAATTTAACAACTAATAAGTAGAAAATTAGGAGTTTATTGAGGGAAAAGTTGTAGTGAATAGTGTTAATAGTTTATAAGTCAGGGCTGTAGTTAAAAGTGTTTCCTATTCTAAAGTGTTACCGAGACATTATTACAGTTTAAAGAATCCTGTTTCTATGTGAATATGCTTTAAAATGTAATTAATTTGTTTTGATTGTGTGATAATGTGAGACATTAAGTTCATTATTTGCTGATTTGGTGCTCAATTATTATTAGTGCAGAATATTAATAATGGTTCTTATGATTGTCTATGCTGAAAACAATAATTTTGTTGAAACATATATTTCAAAATTCACTGATTAATATAAGGTTTATTGAACAACTCTCATAATTCATCTTTGCCACCACAGGCATATATATATATATATATATATATATATATATATATATATATATATATATATATATATATATATATATATATATATATATATATATATATATATATATATATATATATATATATGCTTTTTTTCAAATAAAAAAAACAGTTACTTTTAATTGTAATAATATTTCACAATATTAACATTTTATTGTATTTGTTATCAAATAAATGCAGCCTTGCAGAGCATAAGAAACTACTTTGAAAAACATTTAAAATTGTAATTATTCCAAAATGTTGACCAAATGTGTGTAAACACTGACATTTAACCAAATAAAATGCATAAATGTATCAAAGTTTCAATATTAAAGTAATATAACTATTTAAAAATTTTGGCAGAGACAGATTATTCATACAACTTCAAAACAAACACAGTGCCATTTTGTTTCTTTAGAGGTAATTTATCATATTTTTAATCAATTATATTTTATGCTGTTGTAGAGTTTATGTGATATAGCAAAATGGATGTTAGTTTTTACAGTGCTTTAGTTTATATTTATGTAAAGTTTTATATTTTTGTATGTAATAATTTAATGTTTTATTTCTATTCTATGTTGCGGCACAACATTGAATACGTGGAATGACATACAAATGCTAATTTGGGACATAAATTTTAACCAGTTTCATCCTAATAACCATTTTAAGTTTTGAGTGTATCTCTAAAGCTCAATTCGATTTTTTTTTGCTATCCTCATTCTCTTTTTTAATGTATCCGTTTTGGTTCTGTAAGTCCCAGTGAATGAATTCAGCCAGTGGCCTTAAAGTGGCAATTTTACCACAGTCAGGTCTTGTTCTGGGTCACATCACCATTAAGATAAGGCTGTTATTTACTCTGTGTAATCACCCACCCCTATGCAAACCTTAACCTCAGAGAACAGTGTGGACATAAAAATGTTCTGCTTGAAATGGGTCCCCACACACACAGAATTCCTGTTTAAGATGGTTAAAAAATGGAAGTGATGTTGCCATGGCAAGAGTATTTGATTCTGATTGGCCGGAGGGAGGACCTCAGGCTTGAACTTGGTCGTCAGGTCTTCAACTGTTCTGCCTTTGGCTACAATAGAGATTTGGAATGGAAACACACATGCAGAGACATGTCTTAAAAGAAGTAGCTATATCTAGGAATATGGAAACCTATCTTTTTAAAATTGACTAAACGTTTGGTTGCCAAATGACTACTGATTAATCGGTCAGATCTTACATCCAAAAACAGATGGATTGGAACAGAATGCAGGGTCTTGGACTATGTTTAACCTTGACACACACCAATGTAAAAATACCACTTTTTACAGATTTACTGTGCAAACTAACAGCTAAAACAACATGCTGTCAGCACACTATTCAAAATTCCCCAAAATATAAAAAAGAAGTACAACTAGAAACTAATCAAGGGGTTTTCAAACTTTTTAATAGCAAGGACCCCCAAATATGACAATCTTTTTGTGAGCGATTATATAAATTCAGCTACAGTACATATTTATCTAAAATTTATACTGTGTGAGAAAATAAAAATGTGATACTGACATTATAAAAACATGTTTTGTTCAATCTTCATATGTTTTGTGATATGTATGTTGATCAATGATCAATGTAATGATTTCTAAGACGAAAAAGACTATATACAGTAAAGATAATTACATATAAATATAACTTTAAAAGTATATATGTACCAATACATTAATTGTTTTATTAATAGTATTATTATCATTATCGAAACCTCAGTTTGGAAATCTTTGCACGTCAACTAATCAACTGGCTGCAATTTATTTTATTATTATTTTTTATTATTATTGTTGTTGTTAATTATTTTTATGTATTATTATTTACTGATTTAAAAAAGGGAAAACCAGTTAAAATACGGGGGGGGGGGGGATTTATATGTGTGTGTGTGTGTGTGTGTGTGTGTTGTATTGGTTGCTTTCTTTCTGTTGGCATATAAACATTTTATTTCCAAAAAAAGTAGTGAGTTTATGTGACATTTGGGGCATCCAATTAGAGCACTGGTTAACCCTTTCATCCTCAAAATCCACTGGATTAAACAGACAAAAGTTGGAGATGACAGCTGTCATGCAGTGACAGCAATAGAGCTTTAATAAATTCTGACCTTTCACACACTTTACATGTGAGCGATTGTTTTTGAATAAATCTTGTTCTTTTATCTCAGCTCAGAAGAGACACCTGATGCTATTCTGAGCAAGGAAGGAGTGACAGTCAAAGCAGAGAAAGAGTCGTACATATTCAACACGTGCCCTCTGGAGGACCACCTAACCCCCAGGCCTCTCAGAAAAAAGAAAGAGTAAACTTGGCAGGAAGGAGAGAGAAAAAAACAGGTGTCTCTGAGCTGTACTTTCTGCATCAGAGGGAGCAAATCCCACACACGCTCACTCAAGCTCCATCTTCCACGGCTGCTGGTTTCTGGAGTGTGTCTGTTTCAGTAAAGCTGTGTCATTTGGATTTACAGGTGCAAAAAATAGAAAAGAGACACTCTGTGCTGTCGCTCAACTTTGTGTGTGTGTGTGCGTGTGTGTGTGTGTTTCTGAGTGTGTGTATGCCTCAAAAGTTGTCTAATGGATCGTTCGACTATGCTGTCCCTGTGGCATTACAAATAAAAATTGCAAACAAACTTCAAGTATTGCACATTCTATCTCTTTATTTCATTTTCTCTCTATCTCTGTTAATATTTACTGTAGCCAGAGGTTATATGCTGATATGATGGAGTTGTCAGTATAGTGAAGCTTTCCGGCAAGCAACACTACCAGAATTGCTCAAAATCCCAAGTGAATGATACCTCAAATCATACTATTACTTTTTTAAGTCAGGGGTTAAAACTGGGTTATTTGTGAAAGTACGTACAAAAATAAATAAATGTTTTCTTCTTAAATGTATTTCTATTTTTTATGAAATATTTATTTATTTATTTATTATATATAATTTGAGTATAAATTGTGTGTGTGTGTGTGTGTGTGTGTGTGTGTGACAATGTCTTGCAGCCACTCAGAACATCATAACAATGGGGTGGTGGGTTGGGGGGCAAACAAAAAAAAAAAAGCATACACACAACTCATAACACCTTAGCAACTGGCAACCACCCACTCTTCCATTTTCATGGCAAGTTTTGCATGGGCAAGCATGACTCACATTTTCATTAGAAAATATAAAACAATCTAGTTTAAAAATCTGCATTACCAGCATACACAAAATCTGTTGTATGTGGGCATGTGCATACATTTTTGAGTTAATTTTAATACACCCACGGAATTCTTAAAAGGCTATTAGTTAAATACACACACACAAAATTCAGACAACATCAGGAGAGGCTCTTGAGAGGAAGGTAATTCATAACGAGGTAGGGAAAGTTAAAGCTCATAAAATAAGTCTAATTGCAAATGCAGAAGGTAATTATCTCAGTAAATTAGCTCACTGCCTTACAGTGGAATAATTTAAGAAGAGCATTAAGAAGTGTTCGGAATGGGAATTCGGCTGCAAAAGATCTGTAGATACAGCCACCATTTCTCATCTTTATTTATTAAATGAAGAAAATTCATAATCATCATTATATCTCTATTTAGGGAAGAAACATTTATTGTTCCTTTAAAGGTTGTGTCTTGAAAGAAAGAAAGAAAGAAAGAAAGAAAGAAAGAAAGAAAGAAAGAAAGAAAGAAAGAAAGAATTTAACAGACAATTGTACCTTATAATGACAAAATTTAATAGAAAAAAAAAAAACTGTCACAGCAAACTGTCAAGGAAGAAAATTACAAAACTGTAAAACATTTTTTTAAAGAAAACAAAGATGATAGGAATATGTATTAAAGATACAGCCATTTGCTATTTTTTTTCCCTCATTAATGTACACACAGCACCCCAGATTGACAGAAAAACACAGAATTGTTGACATTTTTGCACATTTATTAAAAAAGAAAAACTGAAATATCACATTGTCCTAAGTATTCAGACCCTTTGATATGACACTCATATCTTTAACTCAGGTGCTGTCTATTTCTTCTGGTCATCCTTGAGATTGTTCTACACCTTCATTTGAGTCCAGCTGTGTTTGATTATACTGATTGGACTTGATTAGGAAAGCAACACACCTGTCTATATAAGACCTTACAGCTCACAGTGCATGTCAGAGCAAATGAGAATCATGAGGTCAAACAAACTGCCTGAAGAGCTCAGAGACAGAACTGTGGCAAGGCACAGATCTGGCCAAGGTCACAAAAACATTTCTGCTGCACTTAAGGTTCCTAAGAGAGTGGCCTCCATAGTCCTTAAATGGAAGACATTTGGGATGACCAGAACCCTTCCTAGAGCTGGCCGTCCAGCCAAACTGAGCTATCGCGGGAGAAGAGCCTTGGTGAGAGAGGTAAAGAAGAACCCAAAGATCACTACTGTGGCTGAGCTCCAGAGATGCAGTCGGGAAGTGGGAGAAAGTTGTAGAAAGTCAACCATCACTGCATCTCTCCATCAGTCGAGGCTTTATGACAGAGTAGCTCGACGGAAGCCTCTCCTCTTGTGCAAGACACAAGAAAGCCCCCATGGAGTTTGCTCTAAAAAAACACCTGAAGGATTCCCTCGTCTGATGAGACCAAGATAGAACTTTTTGGCCTTAATTCTAAGTGGTATGTGTGGAGAAAACCAGGCGCTGCTCATCACCTGTCCACTACAGTCCCAACAGTGAAGCATGGTGGTGGCAGCATCATGCTGTGGGGGATTTTTCAGCTTCAGGGACAGGATGACTGATTGCAATCGAGGGAAAGATGAATGCGGCCAAGTACAGGGATATACTGGACGAAAACTTTCTCCAGAGTGCTCAGGACCTCAGACTGGGCCGAAGGTTCACCTTCCAACAAGAAAATGACCCTAAGTACACAGCTAAAATAACGAAGGAGTGACTTCACAACAACTCACAGACTGTTCTTGAATGGCCCAGCCAAAGCCCTGACTTATACCCAATTGAGCATCTGGAGAGACCTGAAAATGGCCACCAATGTTTACTATCCAACCTGACAGAACTGGAGAGGATCTTCAAGGAGGAATGGCAGAGGATCACCAAATCCAGGTGTAAAAACTTGTTGCATCTTTCCCAAAAAGACTCATGGCTGTATTAGATCAAAAGAGTGCTTCTACTAAATACTGAGCAAAGGGTCTGAATACTTAGGACCATGTGATATTTCAGTTTTTCTTTTTTAATAAATGTTCAAAAATGTCAACAATTCTGTTTTTCTGTCAATATGGGGTGCTGTGTGTACATTAATAATAATAATAATAAAAAAAAAAAAGAAACAAATGATTTTAGCAAATGGCTGCAATATAACAGTGAAAAATTGGAAGGGGGTCTGAATACTTTCCATACCCACTGTAATACAATTAAAGTCTTTCTATTTATAAATGTCATATTTAATTCAATTTGTTACTTGCTGTTTCTCTGTAATTAATTGAGAAAATTTACAGCAATTTCTGAGTATAGATGGTTTATAAACCTTATTTATTTATTTCAGAGCAACATTATTACTTTTTTTCTCGAAAAAAGACACAACAACTGATATACATCTGATCCATCAACAAGAATATTCTGATATTAATCATCAATTATGTAAGTATTATGCAAACTACATGTAACATACAAATAATAACAATAATAATGTAAAGTCATGTAAACGAATTGCCATAACCAAATTCAGTAAATACTGCATTGTCTACAAATGCAAATTTCTGTAAATGTTCCCATGACTACATAATCAAAATCTGACAATATTCTGATTAATGTCATAATAGGAATGTGCATATAAACATAATCACTCCCAAAATAATCCCAGCAGGCTTTGCATCACCAGACACATTCCATGATATGTTTGAATATGCCAAGTGCAATGAGAAAGCGGTAAACACAAAACAGTGAAACCCAATTTGAATGGAGTCAACAGATAAGTTTAAAGAGGATTTATGCATCATTTGGTTTGTGTAATTAGTAAAACAGTTTGATTAAACACAAAGCATACTTTACACTCATGGGGACAACTGTTTCACCAGAAACATATGAGTGAGAGGCAGCAGTGAGGGGGAAATGATGTCAGTGTGAGATGAAGTGATGAGGGAATGACAGAGAACAACAGAATGATTAGATAGATGAGACAGTGTCTTGCGGAGTTTATTGTTGGAAGATGGAGTGATGAGATGAAAGAAAAAGAGTAATGCTCCATTCCAAAACCAAGTAAGTTGTTTACGGTGCCAAGAAGCAAAGGTTTTTCTAAAACATAGGCTTCTTATTATTTATTCTGCCTACTAAGACACTCTGTTTTGTCCAACTATTAGGCAGCACCACAGTGATTTCAATATTAGAAAGCACTGCATTTAGCTTAAAAAATGGCAAAGGAGGCAAGAGAAATGTTCTTTATAAATAAACTTATTTCATTCAATACTGAATAATATACATGTTTAACAAAATATTTGTGTGTGCATTTATGATTATAAAGTTACAACTTCATCTGCGATATCTACTTACAATTATTGTATTATGCCCCTGTTTGCAGTCGCATGGAACATTTCAAAATTGGCTGTTACCCTTCACTTATTCACCAGGGCTAAATGAATGAATAACGTATTAATTTATCTACACAAAACTAGAGGAAGCTATTATGGATTGGTATTTGGCCAGAAGCGATGGTTTAAAGTCAAAATGCCTAATGATTAATTTGTTTTGGCTGTTTGTTTTCTCTTCACTAGACGTTAATTGGACTAGAGTCATGTGGATTACTTGCAGACTATTGCAAGGTTTTTATCAGTTATTTGGACTCTCATTCTAACGGCACCCATTCACTGCTGAGGATCCATTGGTGAGCAAATTATGTAATTTTTCAAAATCTCTTCTGATTAAGAAACAAATTCATCTACATCTTAAATGGTCTGAGGGAAGAGTAGATTTTCACTTTTGGGTGAACTAGTTCTTTAAATACATCACATTCAGTCAGGGGGCCACATATAGTCTGGCCACAAAACCACGAGAAAAAACAAAGCTTTAGTTGGATCCGAAAATTCAGCAAACACATGGCCCCATACTACTCTCCGTTTGGAAAAGAATGTCTTCCAGTTCGTTTACTGGCTGTCTTGCTCCGTTAGCTTAGCAATATGCTAGCATAAGCTCGAATAGCCTCAATCAACCTAAAGTACATGGCAAAACTTGGGTCTTTAAGAGTCTTCATCTTATTCTGTTGTTTTCTGAGGCGCAATCTCTGTGTGTAAGCACGTTAAATATACACCGTTTGTCCTGCTGTGTAGAATGTTTTAGAAAATGGCTTGAGCTGAAAGAGAAGAGCAGACTGATGAGGAAGGTAAGTATGTGCGTGCCCATTGCAGGCTGTGTGAATCCTACTGTGTAGAATGTGCTAGAAGCTCAGCCTGCGCACTGCAAGCGCTGTCTCAGTCAGTCTGCTCAATCAGAAACCAGCTGGAGAAAATCAATACAACAGGGGATTGCTCACTCACACACACACACACACGCACACAAACACTGAACTGTGACAGGCCCTCACCTCACACACTAATGACAGCAGAGAAAATGGCTGCTGCTTCATGACATGTCTGAGGCCCATTTAGTGCTGTCAGGAACAGAACTGATTTCTAAAAGCCTTTTAACGCAGCAATATGCACTCATTATACAGCTAATTCTCATATCAGAAACGGTAATGAATTGCTTTTTGATTTGTTAGTCAATGCGATGCAATGAATGTTTAACTGCCCCGTTGAAAAAACAACTTATGCTGGTTAAGAATGTTTTGAAGCATGGCTCCTGGTTAGAGCTGGTTTAAGCTGATAATGTGCTGGTCCTGAGCAGGAGCTAGCTAGCTAACCATCTTAGGATCATCTTAAACCAGCTCAAACCAGCAGCCATGCTTCAAAACATACCTAACCAGCATATGCTGGTTTTTGCAACAGGGTGTGCATATAACTACTGCTCCCACAAGGAAAGAACCCTGATAGGCTGCAAAGGGACAGCGGGAGGTCAATTGTTTATAAAAGAGTCTCCTGTTCTACTTCGCCTGCTTAGTGCAGATCTTCACTGATCCCTTTGCAAAGTGGAGCCCAACTGTGCTGTACCCGTTCAGTCGATACATTTGCTACAACATTATAGTCAGTCTAACAAAGCTGGAAAGCTCAACGCCTTGTCTCAATGTAGCCTGATGCCTTCTAAAATCAAACCTAAGACTCAGAAAGAAGAAAGAAGCCAACTCGATGGAGAGAGACTAGATCTGATAAAATCCAAAAAACAAACTGCACAAAAAAAGTGCACAGTTTGACTATATAAGATTATTTGCATGTAACATGATTCTCATTAAGCATGAGGCTACATGATCAATAAAAATAAAACCGAAATCACAAAATTGATAAGTGTGATTATTAAACTGCAAACATTGTGACTGTGTGTTTCAAAATAAAGTGGCACTATGTTATTTTTCACGTGAGAAGCTTGTGATCCAGTGTTTTCAGTGCCTCACAGCTTGATGGGTTAATGTTTGAAAATGAAGAAATTAAAACAGCAATAAAAATTGACACTTTACCACTGTATTGTATTACTATATCAATTGTATTATTATATTATGTTTATTTTATTATTATTTATTTATTAATTATTATTATTCAATTGTAGTAATATTTAGTTGGTTTAATATTAAAAAAATAATATTGTATAATTATAATATTGTATAATATATCATGCTGTCATATTATAGTAGCTGTTTCAGAAGTGCCTGGTTAAAATAGAGGTGTTTTTCCTATTTGCTGCTAGGTGAGGAGGGGGAAAAAAATCTGAAACTGTATTTTGCATTTGTGCGTATCAAATACATGGCAACATTTCCTCCTAAGTGGTCACAACTCCTCTCGAGAATGAAACTGTGAATTGGGAACTACTGCAACACTGAAGCACCAGGCTCTTGGAATGAGGGGCCGGGTGGCGAGTCTAAAGTGGTTGAGGATTTGACGATGTCTGCCAAATTGCACTCTTCAATCTTTCAAAGACTTCACCTGCTTCTTTGTGTCTTCAAAGCATGCCTAGAATGCAACAAGAGCATCTTGAAACAACCTGGCAGGAATGGAAGGAGCACTTCAAGAGCTTTACAGTCTCTTACATTCGCAGAGCCTTACATTCCTATTCCCTTGCCCTCCCAGGGTAACATCAGCACTAAATACAACTTAATGTTATTATTATTGTCACTATTATTGTTCAGTGTAAGTAATTCATGGTCATTCTCTTCAATGCAAAAATGAGTTTTTTCAAGCAATAAACTGACTATTATTAAAAAGATTTCTGTGACCACATTCTAGTGATATTTAGCAATAGCTATTCATCAAATGATGGCGAAGAGTATTATTACAAGATCTGTGTAGTCAAATGCACTTTTGGCAATTTTAAAAGGCAATACATGTGCCTGGACTGGAGTGATGATATACAGTTCCAGAAAAGTGCACCAAATCGTCCAGAATACTTCACATCCTAGCATTAGAATCGACTGTGGAAATGACAAATCACACTATGCAAATTGTGTTCAACACAAATTGTTGGCTATATATCAGTCATTATCTGGTTTGCATAATTACTTTAGTGAATCTAGTGCTAAAACAACAAATAAACAACACTCTCAGTATCTGTGATTCATTCTTAGCGGATTCCTCCACTTAATGAAGAGAAAGTCATTTTTACATCAGCTTGTACAAATGCAAACCATAGTTAGGTAACCGTAGACTGTAGGTGCCAGATGTTAACCATTAAGAACAAGAAGGAGTAGCTTAATAGCGGGAGTAATTGATTAAAAGAAGGTTGTGTTGGGTGGCGCTGGCAGGGATCACAAGCAGGTGTGTTTGTATGTGAATGTGACAAAGAAGGAAAGATGACTGTTGTTCTGCATGTGTGGGCAACTCCTCCCATCAGTGCAGAAGTGGATTGCACCTGTTGTACAACACAGCTGGATGCTGATCCCACAGCACACCCCAGTGGCAGGTGAAGGAACTTCACAAGGTTATAATATCCTAAATATTCACATTTTGAGGCCACACGCCTCAAAGTAAACTCATTGTACACTCTATTCAAAGTACACTGGGGGGGAATGGTGTAGAATTTACTTTCAAACTGTTTTAACAAACAAAAAATAATAATAATTGTAAATGTTACAAATAATTACACATTAAACATGACATATTGAAATTTGTAAATCTTACTGCAGTAGACTTCGAAAAATTGTTCAGTTAAAAGAATAGTTTTCCCAAAGATGCATCATTTATATGTCAATCAGAATGGCATTGAAGTGAGGAAGGACATTAACAATGCTAGGTCATTTTGGAGTGTAAGTATTAAAGAGAGATGGCAGAGATGAGCGGAGAGGGTTTTGGAGAGAAGGTGGGATCAGGTGAAAGAGGCAGAGAGATGAAAGATACCGAGGAAGAGAGAGAGGAACAGAGAGAGAGAAAAATAAGTTAATGAGTAGCGATGGGGAAAGGAACGAATAGGAGAGGAGGCAGAATGAGGGAGGAGAGACGAGGAGATGGGAGCATGATCTCACAGCCGGCTGATTTGCCGCCCCCGTGTTTTCACGGCGATGGGACGGGTGGAGGCAGTGTGCTGTGAAATGTAATCAGTCCATCTCCCTCAGTGCTGTGTCTAATAAATCACACACACACACAGTCTAATACATATACACACATCCTCAGTCTCTGAAATATGTGTGCCGACATGCAATTCATGACTCGACAAGTCCACTGGCTACAAAACAAGAGAAAACAAGGGGTAAACATGACCTGTGCTTTAAAATTCACTATGGTTACCACAGAAAACCACAAACAGAGTGAGTCAGCATGGAACGTCAGTATTGCGTCATTATAACACCTCAGGGGTAGGTACGTGCACACATAGACTTCAAAGGGGGCTTGAGCACCTGCCCTGTTTCTTTCTTGAGAGAAAGTGCCTTTTTTTCTGGGGATTTTTAATATACACATGTGTGTATGTGTGTATTTCTGTTTGCACACTTCTTTCCCTATCAAACAAATAAAAAATCTAAATATCAGGTCAGATCTGGAAATGTTAAGACTTTCTCCCCTCCATGCAGCACAGCAGTGTAGCACACACTGGGCAAATTCCAAACGGCTTTTTTTGCGCCCCTTGAAAGGCACTTCAGGAAGGGAACGCCATTTGTAGGGACGTTCCAAACAAAAGTGAACAACCAAATCCCTATAGACGGTTTCAATGGCAACAACATAAACAAACGTTACTGACATGCATGCTCTTTCGGCCCTAACTTAACTTCCAGTAGACTTCCGGAAGTGCGTTAGCTAAGGGAACGTGCGATGGTCACTTCATGGAAGTGATTTCTATTTGTGATCATGTGATCTTCTGTTAGGAGATTTTGCTATGCTTTTTAATACAAACATAAACAGAATAGGCTAATGAAATGTCTAATTTAGTGTAAGACAAAATATTTTGTCCTGGTAATCAATTGGATTTTAGGATTACAGTTACTCCCACTGATCCTATCAAACAATATTTTTTGGCTTAGTTAATTAGGGTTCAGGTTAAGAATAAGATATATGCTGGTTTGATAAAAATGTTGTTCTAGGATCAACAAATGATGTTCTACTTGGCAAAATGACAATGACATCTGTGTTGTCTGTGTGCCCAACACCTGGTATGATGCTCAAGTCTCGATGATTCAGTGGGGAATTTTGAATTACTGCAAAATTAATAAAATGGCATGACTATCTGGTTTAAGACTGCTAGGATAATGCTTTCAAAATTGTGTGTAAGATAAAGACATACAGGATAAGAATGTGAGCTTTCATTATTCAAATGTTGTGAGCGTTTTATTTATTATTATTATTATTATTATTATTATTATTATTATTATTATTATTATATACATAAATTAATACTTTTTTTCAGAGAGGAAGCATTAAACCAGTCAAAGTGACAGTAAAGAATAGTTTTTATTTATCTTTCTATTCTATCCAACACTGATATTAAGAAGAAATGTTACTTACAAAAAAATGCTGTTTACAATTATAATACCTGATTTCTGATGGAATATATGACACTGACAACTGCATAAATGGCTGCTGAAACATGCATACATACATACATAGAAACATACATAAAATATGACATAGGCCTGAAATTCTTCTACTAAAAGACAGTCAGACATGCCCACCATCAGGATAAGCAATTTTCTTGACTGCGTTCAAATTAGTGGGCTAGGTCTAAATGGGTCAAAAGCAAGAACATTTTGTTTGTTTCGTTTTCCTTTGTTATTTTATTACCATCATTTTATACCTGTTGTCAGCATTTCAGTATGAAATCCCAACAGTATAATTAACAAACAGGGAAGAGTCTGTATCTTTTTATAGCAGTTAGACTAGATTACAGGAAATGCATTCTCCATCTTTGTATGCATATCTTGCGGTTCTACACTTCAGTTGAAATGTTTTTGTTGCTGCTTGGTAAAACATTCTGTTCATATATTTCTGTATTTCTTACTTTTGCATTGGTTGAGTTCACCGTTTACAGTTGACTTTGTGATTTCTGTGGCACTGACACTGAATATGCATAATCATTATTTTCAAACAGGTTTACATAAACTTTCCAAAAACATCAAACCATTCCTCAATCCATGCCCCATGTCTGATATTATTTACACCAGGGTCAGAAACTATATCATTACATTATATGTACCTGAAATATGGACTAAGTTCATTTCAAACATTCACACATAACAATGTATCAGTACAGATAAGACAGTGGAATAGGACATGTATTTTAACACTTTTGAACTTTAATCCATCAACACCAATTTTAGGAAAATCAAAGGATACTGTAAAGACTCGATGACATCATCACTTGTGCTCAGTTCTTACATTGGACATGTAAATGGCCTCATTTCTCTTATCTTAATATTAATGAGAGACGTATTATCTGACTAAGTCACTAAGCAGAAGGAATTATTTAGCTATTAACACAGTGACCCAGCCCATTGGCTTCCATTTCTTTGTCTCACTTTCCCTCCGTCTGTCTTTCTGAGTTGGGAGTCAGGTAATTTGCAGGGCTCTGTGATGTGTGACAGTGCAAGGTGGAGCATTTCATTCCATCATTTAGCTGGAGAGTGTGCACGAATGCGTGTTCATAAGGTTTGGGAGGGCAAGGTGGAGTGTTGGAGTCCATCATTTACCTGCAGCGTGTGCGAGTGCATTAATCAGCCTGAAAGAGCGGCGACTGACATTCTTTATACACACTAGCAAGCACATCTACACGGTCACAAACACACAGTTACCACAAACTGGAGACCGCGTTTATTTGCTTTTCATTTCATGTCCTTGGGTTTTCCTCTATCTTTTGTTTTATATGTGCCATCTCTCTTATTTCCTATGAGCTCACGCTTTTGTTCTTGCTCATTCTCTAATTTATTTTTCTCAAGCAATGCATGCAACTTTGATGATAAATCCAATTCACATTCTCATCTCTTAAACATTTCTTCACTCATTTTCCTGCATCTTTCAACAATCCTAATTCTTGTTTGCCAGCATTTCTAAGACTTTGCTGAGATGCACAGACAGCAAACTCGCCCGGGAAAGTGTACTGATATGTGGTTACATGAGTGTACAATTGTGCATGTGACTGAACAGATTGATTTGGTGCCACTAACTTAATACACATTTTTTTTTCTGTGTGTGTGTGTGTGTGTGTGTGTGTGTTTGTCTGAAAAACTGATTAGAAAGGGTATAAGAGGCAAGGAATGAAAAAGTAGCAACGCAATGGAAGAAAACAGCTGCTTTAAGAGTAGAAATACAGACGGTCCAGGTATTTGCAAACTCCTATACATGTAAAGTGGCACCAAAATGTATTTGGACACTTAAGTTGCACATAAAATTGGCATCATGAAAATTTTGCTTGTGTCAGATTTATATTTGTGCATTTGACAGATGCTTTTATCTTCAGTGACTTACACTGCATTCAAGATTCAAGAGCGACAGGAAGAAAGTGTTCAAAAATGCCACTTGTTTTGATATTTTGCAACGACAGTCATAAATTTAGCTTATTATATATATTAGCTTACTTGTATATATACACACACACACACACACACACACGTTTTGGTTCTCATATCTGATGTAATGTAGTAGAAAAGATTTGTTTAAGTCGAGAATGGACTTCAAATACGTGGTTTATTAATAAAGATAATGTGTATTTGAAAATTTGCTTCAATGTTTTCCGAGACTTGAGCTCCAGGGCATTAGCGGCCATTCAGCCCTAATGAACCTGCCGAGAGCAGCCTCACCTCGGCCAGATCTTCTGGGATTTGCTGCTGGCTCTGATGTCTCTTCAGTGGATAATCATGATATATAATTAATTTTGATTAATTTTATATATATATATATATATATATATATATATATATATATATATATATATATATATATATATATATATATATATATATATATATTATTGTTTTTTTTTTTTTGTTGTTTTTTTTTTTTTTTTTTTTTTGGTAGTTACATCACATGACATTTTGGTAACTATTTTTTTACTTTTCATGAAAAATGTATATATATATATATATATATATATATATATATATATATATATATATATATATATATATATATATATATATATATATATATATAAAGTTTAAAACCATATGACCAGCAAATATCAACAAACTTTACGGAAAAAATAATTATTCAGAAGATATTTGTTTTCATTTTAGACCCTTTTACACATCATTGACCCTAATATTCAGAATGTCATTAAACTCTGGCTTTTTCCTAAAGACACTGAAGCTGATGAGTGGGAGTATTTAATGCTAACAGCAGGAGTAAACAGTAAGAGCAGAAGGTGTTATTGAACAGGTAATCTTCATTCTGTGTGTAGCCGCAGGGGTTAATCCTGACTTTGACCTCCTGGATTAATCTCTCAGGGATGGTTAACCTGGTGACCCCTGTAATCACCATGGAGACGGCATGACCGTCAGAGTGCATCAGCAAGTAACCCTTGTCTGTTTCCACGGGTGTGCTTGTGGGCATGCAGAAGTGCATGATGGGTAAACAGTTTGAAGTGTAGAAGAATGCATTCAATGAACATGCAGCTTTTATGAATCTTTATGTACAGATGTGGCCAAACAAATCAAACAAACAGTGGGCGAGAGCAAAGACAATTATATTTTAACTAAAAATACATAAATAAAAGATTGCAAATAGAAAAACTTAAACTGTTTAAAATGAAAGGCTAATTGATGTTCAAAACCCTTTGCCGTGCAAATAAATGATTTTCTTAGTGCAGTTTTCATTACACATGCACAAATTTACTCTCTGTTCTGCTGTCATTGTTTGCACCATTAAAACCATTGCTCACAAGTTGAAAAGAGCCTAAACATTGCATCAGGTCTTTTATTCTTGTGCCAATATACCCTCCAATGGAATACAGCTTCACTTAAATGTAAAACTTTTAAACTTGCAAGAAAACAATGTCGGCAGAATTGAGAGCAGATTTGTGTGTGTGTGATAAACTAAGAAAATCAAAGATTTACTTGAACTGCACACAGTTTTAAATAATTTACTTTAGTAATTTATATTTGCAATCTTTAATATTTTTTTGGAAAAAATTAGCTTTCAAATTCTGACAGTTTTATAGTAAAATACAAACAACATGTCTTATAATAAAGTGTTTTTCATGCTCTTTTAATGTGGCATGATAGATCATTGTATTCACCTCAGTTTAACCAGCATTCAATTCAATCATCTCTCTGATTACAATGAAACATTTTTTTCATTAGATTATATGTATATATACAGATCCTTCTAAAAAAAATTAGCATATTGTGATAAAAGTTCATTATTTTCCATAATGTAATGATAAAAATTAAACTTTCATATATTTTGGATTCATTGCACACCAACTGAAATATTTCAGGTCTTTTATTGTTTTAATACTGATGATTTTGGCATATAGCTCATGAAAACCCCAAATTCCTATCTCAAAAAAATTAGCATATTTCATCCGACCAATAAAAGAAAAGTGTTTTTAATACAAAAAAAGTCAACCTTCAAATAATTCTGTTCAGTTATGCACTCAATACTTGGTCGGGAATCCTTTTTTCAGAAATGACTGCTTCAATGTGGCATGGCATGGAGGCAATCAGCCTGTGGCACTGCTGAGGTGTTATTGAGGCCCAGGATGCTTCGATAGCGGCCTTAAGCTCATCCAGAGTGTTGGGTCTTGCTTCTCTCAACTTTCTCTTCACAATATACCACAGATTCTCTATGGGGTTCAGGTCAGGAGAGTTGGCAGGCCAATTGAGCACAGTGATACCATGGTCAGTAAACCATTTACCAGTGGTTTTGGCACTGTGAGCAGGTGCCAGGTCGTGCTGAAAAAGGAAATCTTCATCTCCATAAAGCTTTTCAGCAGATGGAAGCATGAAGTGCTCCAAAATCTCCTGATAGCTAGCTGCATTGACCCTGCCCTTGATAAAACACAGTGGACCAACACCAGCAGCTGACATGGCACCCCAGACCATCACTGACTGTGGGTACTTGACACTGGACTTCAGGTATTTTGCCATTTCCTTCTCCCCAGTCTTCCTCCAGACTCTGGCACCTTGATTTCCGAATGACATGCAAAATTTGCTTTCATCCGAAAAAAGTACTTTGGACCACTGAGCAACAGTCCAGTGCTGCTTCTCTGTAGCCCATTCCCTGCACACGCCTTTGCACGGTGGCTCTGGATGTTTCTACTCCAGACTCAGTCCACTGCTTCCGCAGGTCTGGAATCGGTCCTTCTCCACAATCTTCCTCAGGGTCCGGTCACCTCTTCTCGTTGTGCAGCGTTTTTTGCGACACTTTTTCCTTCCCACAGACTTCCCACTCAGAGGTGCCTTGATACAGCACTCTGGGAATAGCCTATTCGTTCAGAAATTTCTTTCTGTGTCTTACCCTCTCGCTTGAGGGTGTCAATGATGGCCTTCTGGACAGCAGTCAGGTCGGCAGTCTTACCCATGATTGCAGGTTTTGAGGAATGAACCAGCCTGGGAGTTTTTAAAAGCCTCAGGAATCTTTTGCAGGTGTTTAGAGTTAATTAGTTGATTCAGATGATTATGTTAATAGCTGGTTTAGAGAATATTTTCATGATATGCTAATTTTTTGAGATAGGAATTTGGGGTTTTGGGGTTGAGCTGTATGCCAAAATCATCAGTATTAAAACAATAAAAGACCTGAAATATTTCAGTTGGTGTGCAATGAATCTAAAATATATGAAAGTTTAATTTGTATCATTACATTATGGATAATAATGAACTTTTATCACAATATGCTAATTTTTTAGAAGGACCTGTATATATATATTTGTCTTCTGGTGTTCATTCACATAGCGCTATAACTTGTAATATTTATAATTTGTATTTCATGATAAAATGGACAGAATTTGAAAGATGAGCTGTATTATATTAAAAGCAACAAAGCATAAGGCTTATTGCGATTACTTGGTGTCTGGCGGGCTACAAATAATATGGATTTGGAGACTTAATTTTTTATCCAATCATTTATTATACTATGAATAAAACAGCTTGTGAATCATCAAATACAATTATTTACCTCAGTAAAGACAACAATATAGGGTTAATTTAATGAGTTGGATCCCACTTCCTGCATTTAGAAAGTTTTATTGGTGTTTTTAATTAAATACATGTGAAATAAATACATGGGCGCCATAGTAGTTTTATTATTTAATTTATTTATATTTCTACTTTATTCTTGTACTGCGACTTTATTCTCATTATGCTTTGCCTTTATTTAAAGTTTTAATCCTTCAGTCTGACTGGCATTTAACCTGTCTGACATTTAAAGTAGCTGCAGAGAAAGAAAGGGTGAAAAAGAACTGAAGGACCAAATCAAATGCATTTACACAGGGTCGAAGATGAGGTTAGAGGTGCCCTGGTGCAGGTTGTACCAGTGGGCTCTGTTTAATCTGTATGTTTATTCTATTTATTTATTTGTGCTATTGACACAATGTTTAAGTTTGTAGGTGTCCAGGTATAGAAACTGTATAATCAAATGTAAAATAACACTGTATAGTCTTCAATGTAAAATAAAATATACAGTCAAACCAAAATTTATTCAGACACCTTCAATATTTCTTACATTATCACAGTTTATTTGCTATAGTTTAGAAATTGGTAATATAATATGACAAGAAGTCAGAATTAAACTGTCAGAACAAATTAATCTTGATAATGTCAGATAACTTTGATAAAAAGATATGTAATGGATTACAATCAACCAAAACTTCGGACAACTGTTAGTATTAGGGCTGTAGCTATCGAATATTTTAGTAAGCAAGTGTGTTTTTGCTTAATTAAAGTGCAATATTAATTACTAGAGAAAATAAGACTCCTGGGTCTCTTAAAATGAACAACAAAGTTTCCTTTTTTAGAATTCTTTATTATTATTATTATTTTTTTTTTTTTTTTAAATGCATAGAATGCAATGCATACGTCAAAAATAAACATTTGATTATTATCCATTGTTTCTCTGTCTGTACCTGTAGTGTGAACAATGACAATAAAGTTGACAGATGAATTAAGTGCATTTAAGTGCCATTCAGTTAGGGTTTCAAATAAAGCATTTTCTAAGATGCACATTAAACATTAAACACATTAAACATTAATTAAATGTATCTTTTAATTATTGAAAATTAAGCAAACTTAACTTTTTGGTAAACAAAGGGGATTTACTATTAAAAATAAAACATGGAAGAAATGTTGTGTGATTAAGCCTTATATAATAATAATGTTTGATTTTCTTTTTTAGTAGTAGGCTATGTACATTCTGCTGAACAATAGTAATACATCTTTGGCAAATACTTGTCTTTAAACTAAACAGGACTTTTATTTTGACGAGTAGACGTACCTTTACAGTTTTGTGTATGTTATGTGACACTAGTTTTACTCAAATCAAACGTTCAAATGCTCATGAAGTGACTGTCAGAGCAGTTCTGCAGATGTTGTTCATGTGTTCACGTCCTTATTTAGTGAGACAGCAGTCGCTGAAATCACCACGAGCGTCACACGTGCTTCATTGTGTGTGATAAAGGAAGTCACGCTTCTGCTCCATTCATTAAAATAAGACACGCAGAACATGCAGGATTCATATTTAAATAGACTGATTTGATGTAAGTGCAATGACCTATTTTTGATTAATTCATTCCAAATTTGGCAAATTCCGTGCCATTCCGCGTTAAACTGTAAATTCCGTTTTTATGAATGGATTCCGCGATTCCCACCACATAATTGTGATATCATAAATGCTTGCTTATCACTTCAAATGACATCTAGCTTTTAAACACCCTGCTAAAACCTTACCTGATATAAATATTGTAGGATATAGTGGCAGTCCCTCCTTATATCCCTCTCTTGCATACATGTCCACTAATACAGTTTAAGCAGTTTAATAATCCAGTTTAATTGATCAGAGAGTGGTAAGAGCCTGCAGTGTTTGCAGGTGCAACAGACCTTTTAAAAACAGTACACATCGGCTCATAGAAAATAAACACAAGTGCAGAGTATAATTATGTAGCCTAAGATTAAAAATCTGCGTGTTTGTGTAATCGCACTTGAGGATGTTTGTGTACATCTGATTAATAGAAAATATTGAGTATTAGAAGGGCTTACAGTTAACCAGGGGAATACATTTCATCTTACAGTAGGGAGAGACAATAAACATAACATTTCTCAAAAGCATTTTCTGAAGGGGACACAAATACAATTTTAATTTTAAGGATAACTATACACAGAGGAAAGCCTTACTACTTTTATTGTAGCAGGGAGACCATGCCAACTCATCGAAAAATACACTGCAAAAAAAATAAAAATAATATATATATATATATATATATATATATATATATATATATATATATATATATATATATACAGGCCCGTAGCAACAAGGCAGGCAAACCAAGCAATTGCTTGGGGCCCCGAGCTGACCTGGGGCCCCAAGACAACGACTGGTTAAGAATAAAATGCAACGACACTGTGTGAGCACCCCTTTGATTACAGTAACTTGTAATGACACTGTTATCGGGATCCCCCTCAAGGGGGCCCCTTCTCAGTAGTCGCTGACAGCAGCCAGCCAACCAAGTCAAGTGATCTCTGCTTTTTTTTTTGAACGGAAGGAATATGGTTACTGTAATATGTTTTTTTTTTTTTTTTTTTTTTTTGCGGCATAAGGAAAACGCAGATCAGAAATAGCAGACAGGCGAAGGAGTCAGCAGTGTTTTGATTTGAGGGCCCAGGCAAGCGTAAAGAGAGCGTCGTGGTGTGTTTCGATTGCAAGAATCGCGGAATCCAGTCATAAAAACGGAATATACAGTTTAAGGCAGAATGACACGTAATTTGCCAAATTTTGAATGAATTAATTAAAAATAGGGCATTGCGCTTACATCAAACCACAATACGGACTAATATCTATAAATATTACGCAGGAAAAGTCTGTTTAAATATGAATCCTGCATGTTCTGCGTGTCTCTGTTAATGAAAGGAGCAGAAGCGCGTCTTCCTTTATTAACACACTGAAGCGCGCGTGACGCTCGCGGTGATTTCAGTCTCGCGTCTGATGTCTCACTAAATGAGGATGTGAACACATGAACAACATCTACAGAACTGCTCTGACAGTCACTTCATGAGCATTTGACCGTTTGATTTGAGTAAAACACATCACATACACAGAGCTGTAAAGGTACGTCAACCCGTCAAACTAAAAGTCAATTTTTTTATTTTTATTTTTTTAATTTAAAGGTTTAATCACACAATTTCTTCAATGTTTTATTTTTAATAGTAAACCCCCTTTGTTTAACAAAAAGTTAAGTTTGCTTAATTTTCAATAATTAAAAGATAAATTAATGTTTGGTGTTTAATGTGCATCTCAGAAAATGCTTTATTTAAAAACCCACCTGAATGGCACTTAAATGCACTTAATTCATCTGTCAACTTGATTGTCATTGTTCAAAGTACAAGTACAGACAGAGAAACAATTATTAATAATTAAATGTTTATTTTTGATGTATGCATTGCATTCTATGCACGTATTTCCAATGCACCTGGGTTGGCTTTCATGTAATAAAATGAGGTGTTTCTAATTTTGCTAGTTGTATTTATTGTCTTTTTAATTAAAATGAATCAATTCAAATGGGATGAATCAAAACCTTTGCTACAAAATATTTTAGTTCAAATTTAATGCTAATAAACTTGATTCTGGTACTCTAATATTCTGAGATCCTCATACTTAGACAGATACAGAAAACACTGTTCTAACTGTGATAATAAATTATATAATTTGGTATAGCGCCCTCTAAAAGTTTAATTGATATTTTTTTAGAAGATATTTTTATAGCATCCAAAAAGTAGTTTAACTACTTTAAATCATGACTAGCTTGTAACTTGGAAAGCAATTTCAAAGGAGCTTCCCTGACACTGATGCAGCATATGAAACAAAACAATCTCATGATACCAGGAGCTTCCTGACAAAAATAACACACACACACACACTATAAACCAATAATAAATTACAGTACATCATGAAATATACCGCAAGTCTAAAAATAAATCACTTGCTTTCCAAGGCCACTAGAGAATGTGGACAAGCAGAACACACATTCTCAAAACTACAGTAGAATAATGGACAACCATCTCACTGTGTTTGTCTGGATGACTTTTAAATTACCACACATCATGGGCAGAAATTCTATGGAATGACTTTTATGTGCAGTAACTCTATGGAATGACTTTTTAAATATAAATGTCTTATTTGTATTTTACACTCCGGTCATGGTTATCTTTAGGGGTGGACCTTCATGTTTACTTTTTTACTCAAGATCAAATGTTGTCTTATGTTTTACATCATACAAATTATTATGAAATGGCCACCTTGTAAATTTGTCAAATTTTCCCATGAGATTGGGTTGGTCAGGCCAGGCAAACAGACCAGTGTGCTTATAGCACCACTGATTTAGCCTACCAATGTTATATTTTGTTTCTGCAAACATCATAAAACTTGAAAATAATGTTTTCACTCATCAAAATGACACACTTCCCCTTTAAGGTGACACTTGTTCATTTGCACACAAATGCACAAACAAGCTTCTCAAAGCCTAACTCACGTAAACTAAACACCTCCTCCTAATTTAAATCCAGCCTGCAGCTTTTCACATTTTTATTAGTGTTTATTTGTTTACCTGTTTAATGAATTATTCACATATTCTATAATTAATTAATTTATTCATTCTGTAGAAATTGGAAAACACAGCATACTTGGGTGATGCATTATGGAACTAGTGTAGGAAAATATACAAAAAAAAGGTCTGCTCTATCATTGCCGTGACATTTATGGTCAAGATTAAACCTATTCATGATGCAATATAATTGCATTTAACTGATATGCACTTGTTATGAGACTAGGAACCTGGAAGAGGTTCATATAAGTTCATTATGAAACATTTATTTATGCATACATGCATTTGTGCTGAATTATGTATTTTTATATGTTGTAAGTTTTATATATATATATATATATATATATGTATATAAAATATAACTGTGGTGGCATCTCTAAGATACTTCAAGGAACATACCTGCAAATCTATAGTATTGCTTAAAGTTTTAGGCACTTGTGTAAAAATTCTGTAAAATGAGGATGCTCATTTGAGTATAAATCAGCTTTCGCCTTAGGTGCACTTTTGCATAGTTTCAGGTAGCTTTGCATGTAGTTCTCTTGAAACATCTTTGAGATGTTACGACAATTCTTCTGGATTTCATTTGTCTCTTTTTAGGTTGTTCTGTTTCTTCATTCCAGACAAACTGGATGATGATGAGATCAGACCTCTGTGTGGAGCACTGGCTCCTTGTGCAAACAAAAATCTCACTGGATTATTACAATTGATGGCAAAATGAATGTTTGGAAATATAAACTGGTATTTCCTACTGACACACTACAACAAAAAATGGTAACTGATTTAAAACCTTTTTAGCTGTTAAAATAGTGTTCTAATAATTTTGTTCACCACAGTATATAAGCAAAACAAATTATAATATTATTATTATACATTTTAAAGCTGGTACTCTGATCCAGTAATGCTTTGGCAATACAAATGTACCACTATTTGTCATGCCAACGAAGCTCAGTATGTGTGTGTGTGTGTATGGGTGGGTGTGTGTGTTTGTGTGTGTGTATCCCCATGTGTAAAGAAGTGAAGTCAGCATAGGTTGTGCATCAGTAGTCTGTTTAATAGAATCCCTGTGTCTTAACATGGCTGTCTGAACGTTAGTCAGGAATACTCTGCCTGGTGTCTTTAATCATACTTTGCAGCAAAAGCTGCAGTCTCAGTAAATGCACACGAGTGACTAACAGCTCTTAACCATTCAAATCTCTGTACAAATGCTGTTAAGGTGTTACATTAAATGTCAACAGATTTTGCACACTTAACATGCAAAAAGCTTAGTTGATAGCATGAGTATTTCTAGTGTTGCCATATTGCACACTTGTGGTGTAGATGGAGTATCAGAATGCAGCTGTGAGAAAAAAAGAAATGCTGCTGAACAAAATTTTCCAAAACCTCTTGGTACTGATGCAAAGCATTTAAATGCACCAATGTCTTGTTAAAAACAACTGTCAGTGAGTTCTGTACTACGTGTTGATGGTTAATGGCCACGGATGATGGCCTGGAAGGTACAGGACCAATTAACAGAAAGAACTGCTGTCCCATGACGATCTGGAGTTCAATTCAATTAGCTGGATCAATAAGGAGCATGAGAAGGCAGTAACAGAAGACATTTCTACTCGTCTCTGCTCATGTGAAGAGCTGTTTCCCAGGACGCAGTTTTAGCCTAGTCTACAGTGACAACAACAAAAAGCACTTGGCAAATCATCACTGACAATTTAATTTAGGCATTGTCGTAATCCATGTTTAGGTGTTTTTTTTTTTTTTTTTTTTTTTTTTTACAATATAAAGAGTAGTTCATTTTGCCATTTTGTGGCACACAGTAGATATAACCTATATGATTAATGCATATTGAATTATTAAAGAAAGAACTTTAAATTTGATGTTTTGTTCTGTTTTTGATAACATGATGGAACAACTTCATTGGAGAGTTGAGGTTAAAATGTCAACCTGTGTTCTTAACATCCTTGCCACTGTCGCCTCTGGCTTGCTAAGTTGGGGACACTTTGTAGCCAGCGATATCATCGACTTGATTTCACAGACACTATTTAAATGAACTGAGCTCGTTGATGACATCATTGAATTAAATCTATGAACTGTCTTTAACTGAAAATGTATTATTTACTATTGTCATTTTGCATTATTGACACACTACTTTCCTCTTTAATACTGTAAAGTGCTTTGACACAATCTGTATTGTTAAAAAAGGTAAAAAAAGGTGACTTGACTTGACTTGACTTGACATGAGTAAATGTTATTGTTGATCTAAGAAGCACTTTTTTCACCAAATCTCTCCTTTCTATTTTTCCTCTAAAATAGGGCTGCTACTGGCAAAGTTATAGAAATATTACAACAGCAGTTTTCTAGGAAGTCGTTTTTGCTCTTTCTTTCAGGATGAAAAAAAGCCCATGGCCAAATCCGCAGGAAGTGCCCACTTATTCAGGAAATTTAACAACAGTGTATTCTGTTCCTATCTTCGCTCCAGGGTCTATCTTCAGATACCGTGAGCGTGTCCAAGTCTGTGCGAACGTTTATTGATGAATCACTTTCTTGGCAAGAATAAAAAGAGGCTAATGCACTCTTCAGTGGGTGTGAGAGAAAGAGCTAATGCGTGTAATTAAGCTATCGACGGCAGTTAACGTGCTAGCATCAGATCTCTGTGGACGTTATTGAATCCAGTGCCTATTGTGACAATAATGCTTGATTACTGGGACTTCTTGAGATTGATTGATTGGTGTAGTGCAAATCTTACAGAAGAGAATTTTGATTCTCAGACTGTTTATAGATTGAAGCTGAACCTCAGACTGTTTTCAGACTGCTTTTTTCACCAACAAAAGAATGCAGCTATTCTAATAAGCTATTCTATACGAAACTTCCGGCATTTGTCTAAAAAAATAAATACATAATAATAATAATCTATGACATATCCTCACACAAAAGCACACACAATAGGAGAAAGTGATAACCAGTGTAGTGGGAATAATTAACTAAATTCACTCTTGTGAATTAGTTCATTGTTCGTTCATCTCATATGTACAGAATTGCTGCTCATGATAAATATATTACTTTTTTATTATTACAGAAAAGAAAAATATAACCCAATACACCCAACAAATATGGTGAATCAGTTTAAATAAAATACTATACACTGTAACTCTTGATACAGCTTTACTCTAAAACAGGATAAATCATGAATTTTCTTTCTATTTTCCATTTCTGTGAAAATAACACCTTTGGAATAACAAGCTTTCACTATCATGGCTTCGAAGAAACCAGTCAGAGTTCTGCCTTTAAACCAATCCTTTAAACAGCAACACCACCTTTGGTCATGCTTTTTCTCATGCATTGATTACATTGAGGTTAATGAGTGAAACAAAATGCATTAAAAGCAACTGCAGCATGCAAAATCCTCTATTGAAGCTCACATGACCTTTTTGTTAATGGTGATTCATGCAATACCCATGTCTCTCCACAGTAATCCTGCAATGTCATTTGTTGTTTTACTGCTGACAAAATTGGTTGCTTGAGTGTGAACTATTTTATTTTCACAAACATCTACTTAGCGCCACCTAAAGTGCCTTATGCAGTTGTTTGAGTAAATACTGATGTAGTCAGACTTTCAACAATCAGCATACCAAGTCAAGTGCATATTGCAGCTAATTCTGGCCAAGAACTGTCCAAAGTCAATGTCTGTTTTATTGTCAATTCTTCCACATGCACAGCACATACATACAGATAATTAAAATTGGGTTACTCTTAGACCCTTGGTGCATACAGATAACACTAACAGTGGATCATAACGCATTGGTGGTTCAGTGGTAGAACTGTCGCTTCCCACGCAGGAGACCCTGGTTTGATTCCCTGGGCAATGCAAAGCAGTGCATCTTGTGGGGGAAGTTGTGGCCTAGTGGTTAGAGAGTATGACTCCTAACCCTAAGGTTGTGGGTTCGAGTCTTGGGCTGACAATACCAGGACTTAGGTGCCCTTGAGCATAAATGGCTGCCTACTGCTCTGTATGTATGTGTATGTGTGTGTGTGTGTGTGCGCGCACTTTGAATGGGTTGAATGCAGAGCACAAATTCTGAGTATGGGTCACCATATGTGACTTATGTCACATCACTTTCACAAAAAAATACAGAATAAGTATAAAATATGATGCCTCCATGCCTTAGACACATTTAAGAAACCTTGGTTCTTGAATCAGGGACCGATGCTGGGAGCTCCTCGTCGCCGTGTAATGCTAGCGACAGACATGTCCCTTATTGGCTGTGGAGCAGTCGCCATCTGACATGGCATATCAGTTGTCTAAAGATGCTAGCTGTGCATCGAGCATTAAAATATTTCCTCCCAGACCTGAGAGGTCACCATGTGTTGGTGCGCACCGACAACACATCTCTCAGTCACCAGGGAGGTTTGCGTTTGTGCCCCTTGTACAAGCTGGCACACCAGATCCTTCTGTGGTCCCAGGACAAACTCCTCCTGCTCATAGCAGTATATATTCCTGGGAGGTTGAATGTTGGAGCAGACATACTGTCGAGACAGGGGCCAAGGCCCGGAGAATGAAGGCAGATATTGAGAGTTTTTGGACCTCTTTGCGATTTAAGAGACGTGTCCCCTCTGGTTCTCTCTCGTTCATCCAGCTCCTCTCGGACTGGACGCTATTGTACAGACTTGGCCGAGGCTTTGTCTGTACGTTTTCCTAATCGCTCTGCTCCCGGGAGTTCTGGCAAGAGTAAGCCAGGACGGGGTCCATCTTCTATTAATAGCTTCATTCTGGCTGGGCTGAATATGGCTCTCATATCTAAACTCCTCAACAACTCTCCATGGGAGATTCCGATCAGGACAGATCTACTCTCTCAGGTGCAGGGTATGATAGTTCACCCTCGCCAGGCATTATGGAAACTTTGGTGTGGCCCCTGAGGTGGCACAGCTCATAGCATCTGGTCTCTCAACCGAGGTTGTTGAGACATCCTCCAGTCCAGAGCTCCCTCAAGGACGAAACTGTACACCCTGAGGTGGAAACTCTTTACCTCAACCTCAGCTTGACCCAGCTAACTGCCCAGTCGGTACAGTTCTGGAGTTTCTACAAGCCAGGTTCTCTGCAGGGTTGACCCACTCCACCTTTAAGGTTTAGGTGCCGGCCATTGTGGCCTACCATGTCCCTCTCAGTGGACACCCAGTGGAAAGACACCCCCTACTGATACGTTTCCTCCATGTTGTGCTGAGGCTGAGGCCTCCAGTACGGTCCCATGTCCCCCCTGGGACTTGGTTGTGGTGTTATAGGCTCTGCAAAGCTCCATTCGATCTGATCCAAGATATATCAGATAGACATCTGACCTGTTGTCTATAACCTCTCTGAGGAGAGTTGGAGATCTTCAGGCCTTCTCAGTGGCCCCTACTCATTTCACTTTGCCAACACACTTCTATACCCCTGAGCGGGTTGTGTTCCTAAAGTTCCCTCTGTCACACCACAACCAACAGTACTGCAGGCCTTCTGCCCTCCTCCCTTCCGGGAGTCCGACCAGAATAAGCTAATTGTATGTATCCAGCTTGAGCACTGGACACATATGTCCACAGAGCTGCCCTGTGGAGAAAATCGGACCAATTGCTAGTGTGCTACGGTCCCCCCAAAAGGGGCTTTCCTGCATCTAAGCAGACTCTTAGCCGTTGGATAGTTGAGGCTATCAACGCCACCTATGAGTCCTCTGGTCTTCTCCCACTGTTGGAAGCCAAGGCTCACTCCACACAGGGTATGGTGGCCTCCAAGGGCTTCTTAGCAGGTGCGTCCATGCTGGACATCTGCAACGCTGCGGGGTGTGTAAGCTGTGCTCTTCGGATACACACTAGGCAGGGGTTTGGTAGTCTGGCAGCGTCTGCACCTCGTTGAACATCTCTAGGTTTGTATGTTACCATCGTTCCTTGAGGGAACGAGATATTGCGTCTTGATGCCATACCCCCGGCAGCCCTGCCGGCGTTTGCTGGTACTCGAAGCTGATGCCAGTTTCCTGGTCACTTGCGTCACCCCCGCCTGTGACGTCACGCTCTTCCGTGAGACAGATTACACACATTATTCAGAGTCTCTCATGATAAGTGCATTCCCCATAGCGTTTTCTACGCAGCGTCTTGTTCCCTTGAGGAACCATGGTTACATGCGTAACCTAGAGATGTTTTTTCTCATAGTCATCTTTTAATCATATTTACAGATTAGGGATATTTACAGTGTTTTATATGGTTACATTTTATTTTGATAGTCCCATTAATCAATTGATTATAAGCAACTTTGCAACTACATGCCGACTAACTCTCATTAGAGTATTAATATGCTCAAGAATGGTAGAATGGTAGAATCTAGTATGGTAGTATAAGTTGGCATACTTGCAAAGACACTTATAGTCAGTTTATCTGTTGGTTGACCATCAAAATAAAGTGTTAGCATATATTTACAGTAGCAGACATACTAATAATCTAATGACCGCTAGTTGATATAGTTGCAGAGTTACTTATCAACAGCTGTCTAAAGGGTAGCATCAAAAGAATCAAACTGATATTACAATAAAAATAGATCAAAGCAAATATGTCATATTACACATTCATCTGATCTGTTATCTGATCTGAAAATTATTATTATTATTATTACTACTACTACTTACAAGTGGTCTTTGATTGTTCAAGTAAAGTAGCATTAGAAAAATGGCAAGATATGAGACTTATAATACATTACAACTATGAGAAATATAAACCACTGTAAAAGTGATAATTGTGTTATATATAATCTGCTCTTAAACGCTATAACCAAAAATAAGTAAATATCATAATATATTAAAACTGTTCATGAATATTCATGAGATGATACAACATATTATATGATTTTTTTATAATGGATTATGCATTCATTATAATGCTTTAAGAACACCTTTATAATGTATTATAAATATGGGCTTCATAGAAAGTGTAACCAATTTTATTTTGTATTAAATAAAAATGTATGAATTCAGGTCTTTGTAGATTGGCTTGTTTCTTATCACAAGAAATGCATAGCAATGAGGAGTTGATTTTTGCTTTAAAATCCCACTTTTTCATAGAGGGTTTCCAAACTTTCGAAGGACATTGCACTTGAGGAACAAAGAAGAATATACAGGTGAATATAATAATATACAAGATTTTAGCCATGAACCAACCAATTCAATGAACCTTGCTTTAGCAAATCTAATTAAATGGCCAGTTTTTCCTCAGAATCACTCAATGAATCATCCCGGGATCTTGTAAACATTACTTCTTGAACCAAAGACCTAACCCAGAAAAGCCAGCTGATGTCAGGAAGAGCAGATGTCAACCAAGATGTTAATGATAATATTTTTTTTCTCTGTATGATGCTAGTGAAATAAGTTTAGAAACGTCCTAAACCTACAGGTCCTTCTCAAAAAAATTAGCATATTGTGATATATTGTGATATTTTCTTAATTTTTTTTTTTTTTTTAAAGGACCTGTATTAATTCCCAATACAGTAGCATGTTAAAGGGACAGTTCACTTAAAAATTAACATTTACTCTCCTCTCATGTCATTCCAAAACTGTATGAATTTTATGTTGGTCCATCCATCTGAAAGGATGATATTTTGTGTTCCACAGAAAGCCATACAGTTTTGTAACAACATAAGGGTGAGTAAATTCTGACAGAATGTTCATTTTAAGGTAAACCACCTTATTAGGAAGACAAGATGTGACAATTCCCTCCTCTCAGTCTGAACCTGCAAATGGCAAAAGAAAGTGAATGAAAGTCAAAGATAAGAGGGAGATAGAGAAAACTGTAAGAGAATAGAGAAAGAAAAGGAAATAAAACAGAACCAGAGAATTAAAAGACAAAGTGAGCACAAAAGTGCAGGAAAGCGAGTCCAGGCTTACTTGATCTTATCGACTGGAATGCACATGCTGTTTGAATTCTGTTTACACACACACTCTCTCCTTTTGGGTGGAATTGATTTCTATTAACTCCACACGTCTTAATCAGGTCCCAATGCTACCACTGACTGAAGGGAGCCCACAAGCTCACCAGTGTGTGCGGACTGGCAGTAAGGGAGCCGGGGAGTCTCTTCAGGGCCAGGTAGCTGTGTATGTCTATGCATTTATCTTTCAGCCAGTGTGTATGTGTCAGTTAGCCCAGCTGTCTCTCCGGTCCTGTTCTGATTAATTGGGAGTAAATGAGTATTGAGCTCCCAGACACTGAACACCCATTACACTCCTTCCAATTAATAACACCTCTCTCTTACACACACACACACACACACACACACACACACACACACACACACACACACACACACACACATGCAGGTACCCAAAGTCTCTCCAACTCTTACTCTTTGATATGTGGGGCTTTGGTTGTCTGGCACTTGGATATAATCCGTTTCCCACAGTCTTGAATGGTGTAAGTGCTTTTGAATGATTACTTTATGGGAGTGAGAGAATTTTATGAATGCCAAATTGCATCCTGTTGAAGCAGTACATTGATCAAGCATTCACAAAAACACGAATGACAGATGATGCCTGATATAAATCTAAATATTAAAGAATAATTTTGGTAATTTTCACATATAGTGGCCCAGAGAATTATTTGGACAAAAGGACACTAAAAAAATCACACAAAAAATGACTAAGGAAAATTATGTTGTGGTAACTGTGTTCTCAAATGTCACTTGGTATGATTTTTTTGTTATTTACCAAAATAAATCCACACATTTTAAATAGCTTAAGTGTCCAAACACTTTCTGTGACCACTGAATGTGTAGACACAATGGGGAGTCGAGTAAATTAACATTTTCTAGCTTTAAATCTTGTGTCATCTACTAGTTAGTATAATATACTATAGAAGTTTTCAGACATTTTTGGCACAGCATGACATTTGAAGCTATTAGAGGCCAAACAAATTATGGTATTAAAAATGCATTATATAAGATTCAGAAACTTAAAGGCAAGTACAAATAAATCAACAATAAAGGCAGAAAGGTCTTTATTAAAGGTTATTTCCTGAAATATGAAAAACATTGTGATGGAGAAGTTTAGACACACTTATGTTCAACTAAAACTAAGATAAGATTGTGATTTTTGCTTAAAACCCATATCTGAAAAAAATCAGACTTTGTATTCTCTGAATGTGTAGAGTAGAGCTACTAATAAAATTTTCATCTCTTTCACGCCATGCAATTCTCTCTTCATTGCCTATCTCATGCACAGAAGGTTGTCAGGTGCTAAAGACAACTTTGACAAACCACATGCACACAGGGGAAAAGACAGAGAAACAGAGTAACAAAGATAAACTCTCACAGATTATAATTCTGAATCAATAACCTGGGCTGCACATAAATTTGTTTCTAATAAATGTGTCCAGGTTTTGTAATATGTATAATAAAAGACTTAAGCACACCATGTGATTAATGTGATGGGCATTACAAACTATTAGTGCTTTCAAAAAATTAAAAATAAATAAATAATAAAAAAAAATTTTTGGAAGCCTTTTTTTTATTTTGGAGTTAAGTTAAAAATAAGTTTAGAGACTTGTGGATTGTGATCTTTCAATGAGATCAGTTAAAGTTACTAAATTCTAAAGGCTCTTCCAGATATCTTTTCCTGGACTCTAATATTTTTGTGACACAAAATATTGTAAAAGAAATCCAATCAAGGTATTTTTTTTTTTTTTTTTTTTTTTTTTGGCACTTGGGCAGGTTGTATGACACACCCTCATCCTTGAAAACCATACAAACAAAAGATTTCGAGGGACTTTTTAGTTTTCTTACAGTAAACAATTGTGGTACTATCTTGGGTTTCTTCTTAATGCCCAATGCTAAACCTGTTTCCTTAAGCAAAAACAGTTGGGAATCACTGCTTTAAAGCATAATGGCTTTCAAAAGAACTACAGAATAAACTGTTCCTTGTGGAACTTTCCTCAAGCTTTAGGCAGTAAAAACCTTTTTGCCCATAATTGGAGCCTTTATTTTTGAGAGTGAAGGAGCAATGGGGACAGAAAGTGTTTGAAAAAGAGAGAAAATGTCAGTCCTTTCAGCAGGTTTGAAGAGCATAATCCACAGCACAGACGTGTCCTCCATGCATTATGAATTTATTGTCAATTTCACCCTTTCGTGATGCATGGCGTGCAACGACTGATCGCTAATGGTGTAATGAGAATTTTAATGCCTTATGAAAAGGACATGATATTTGTCATATAAACACCATCAAACATCCCCCACATGCACAACATGCTATGAATAATTCCTGGACTCTCTCACTCCACCTCAGAGTGAAGCTAGTGTTTTATTTTAAGGCTAGTTGGCAGGGTATATATATATATATATATATATATATATATATATATATATATATATATATATAATAAATTCATAATAATCACGTATTAAATTGATCTAAAGTGACAGAAAAGACATTCATAATGTTATAAAACTTTTATGTTTTTGAATAAAATGTGTTCTTTTGAACTCGGCTCATTTATTATCAATGTTTTTAGCATTGATAACAATTGTTTCTTGAATGCCATAACAGAATATTTTAATGACTGCCGAAGGGTCATGTCACACTGAAAACTGCTGAAAATTCAGTTTTGTCACCACAGGAATAAATTACATTTTAAAATAAATTACAATTGAAACGTTATTTTAAATTGTAATAATTTTACTGCATTTTTGATCAAATAAAAACAGTGTGTGTGTTTGTCTCCCAAGTAAAGCATCTCTAATCTATCAACTAATCAGTTGTTAAATGACTATCTGGCTATAGTTAACCTACATGTCCCTGTTTTATCTGTTTTCTCTATGTGAATAGGGATTTTACCCAGCCCTCATCTCACATTCATCCCTTCATACCTTCATTTAAATTTCTCATCAGTTCCATCAGCATCCATTCCTCCATTCATCCCTCACTCTGACACACCCATCCGTCTCATCTATCCATCCATCCTTGCATTCGACGTCTTAACGTTCACTGGAGAAATAGAGATGGCGTGAGAGATGGAGAGAGAGAGTAAATAGAAACACAATATGCTGGCAGTGTGCTTCAACCTGTGCGTAGGTCAGCCAGAGGATATGACTGCATGGTTAGTTCCTCAACATAAACAAAAGAAAAGACAATTTCCTGCCCAACAAGTCAGCGAAGCTGCTGTTGTTTTAATTTATCAAGAGCAAGGCTTTGAAATAGAGAGAAAACAAAGAGTGACCAAGGGAAGTGTTTTCGCTGGAGCCAAAATTGTAATCAGGTTTGAGGTTGGAGTTCACAGGTGTTTGCTAGCGCTGTCAGAATTACACCGTGGCTACATTCCAATTTGCATACTATCTGTCATAAATATTGTGAGAGATTAGAATTAATGCTTCCACAAACACTGTACTTTGAAAATAGCATGACAAAGGTGCATGGATGGTGCATTATTTCTGGAGTCTTTTTGAAAATATTGCTGTAAATATTGCCCACAACCCCTTGCCACAACTGTAGCCTGTAAGCTACAGAAGACATGGGATCTTTTGCCGTTCTTAATTGGCTTACTCAATGGAAAAATTGTAAAGAATGTGAACCATGAGTGTAGGTGCAAAGTCCTATGTTAACTTCACTGGAACAGGAAAAAAGCTTCTTACTCGTCACAGAAGTCAATCAAAAAAGCGCAAGTTTAATCCAAACACAAAATTACAAAACTATACAAAATCCTGATGCATGGCTCCTGTAGCCTTTCCTATGGTTTCACCTGTTAAACCTTTAACTGTTGTTACCTTGAACCTTTAAACAAGAGTTATTTTTTAATGACAGACGAAAACGGTAAGAAAACTGTTTCTCCCTTATTTCCTATACACGAACAACTACCCAGTTCAATCTTCCGCCCAAGTGGGCGTAACCATTAAAGAAACAGAACAGAAATTAGCCTGTACATCAGAAAACATAGGAAACAGTACTGAAATATATATATAAATATATATAAAATAAATACAGAAAAAAAAAAACAGAACTACCTCAGAAAGAAAGATACAAATATGATATATTCAGTTTATGCTTGAAATCAACACTCCAAGAAACAATACCATACAAATTATTGAAACGTAAAATTGGCTCTTACACACCAGCCCCTAATTGTCTTTGTGTTCAACGAAACAATTAACAACCTATTTATACTAAAGAGCCAAACAAATTACATAAAAGAAAGATACCAAATAGTTTCAACTGAATCTCCAATTTTTTTTTCTTCAATAAGATGTTAACCTGAATTTAGGTGATAAGCCCATAACAGATAGGAGACTATAAATCTGCCTCTAAAAGTAAACAAAGCTTAGTAACAGGACGTAAAAGAATGTTTGTGCTTGTTTTCACTCGGGCCTGCCGCACAAGACCTTTGTTGTCTGTGAATGTTTGTAGCACACGTCCCATTACCCAAGAGTTTCGTGGTGCGGAATCATCAGCAACCAATACAACGTCCCCAAGCTTGAGATTTTGTACTAGGCTTTGCCACTTTTGTCTTTCTTGCAGGTCTGGTAAGTATTCTTTGATCCAGCGCTTCCAAAATATGTCAGCCATATACTGAACTTGGCGCCACCTACGTCTGGAATACAGGTCTGCTTTGTCAAAAACCCCAGGAGACATGGGCGGCTTTACTTTCAACAGCAGCAAATGATTTGGAGTAAGGGCCTCCAAATCGTTTGGGTCATTGGACACCTTAGTGATGGGACGACTATTGATTATTGCTTCCACCTCACATAAGAGCGTTTGAAGACTTTCTTCATCAAGAGACTGCTGTTTTACAATGGAGTTGAGAATTGTTCTGACAGTCCGTATTTGACGTTCCCACACTCCTCCATGGTGGGATGCAGTTGGAGCATTGAAAATCCACTGTACACCTTTTGCAAGCATTGTGGTTTGAATCCTGTCATTATTTAAACTTTGTATGGCCTTTTGCAACTCCCTTTCTGCCCCAATGAAATTTGTCCCATTGTCAGACCTGATTGTTTTAACCTGACCCCTTCTAGCAACAAATCTCCTTAGTGCATGAATGCACGAGTCTGTATCCAAAGAGCTGGCGACCTCAATGTGAACAGCTCTTAACGTCAGGCAAGTAAAGATTACCCCATATCTTTTAATCAATGTCCTTCCTCTTTTGATTTCAAATGGGCCAAAATAATCAATGCCTACATTTGTGAATGGGGGTTCATCTGGCAAAAGCCTGTCACGGGGAAGGTCAGCCATGAATTGTTTGCCTGTAGTGCCGCGCTGGCGTTTACAAATTGTGCATTGAGATAGGATTTTTCTGATGGCCGTTTGTGCTTTTGGAATCCAGTATTTTTCCCGTAACTTTGACAACATGTGATTACGGCCGCTGTGACCCACATCTGCATGAATTGATCTTAAGATCAGATGTGAAACAGGATGGTCCTTTGCTAAAATAGCAGGATGCTTGGCCTCCTCAGGCATAGATGACCTGCTTAGTCTGCCACCTACTCTTAGAATTTTGTCTTGCAAAACTGGTGACAACTTGTAGAGAGCGCTGCTGTGTTTTACAGTTTTACCTTGCTGGAGGGCTTTGATTTCCTCTGGAAACATGATTGTTTGGCTGTAGCGAATGATCTCTTCCTCAGCTTTTTCAAGGTCACTTACAGTCAATGTAACCCCTGACAGCGAAGATTTGAAGTTTTGAAGTTCAGAATTCACTGCTAGATTGTCTCTTAGACTGTGGCACAGCTCATTTCTTTTTTCCATTAGTGTCTTCAGAGTGCTTTTAAACTTGAGGAACCATGCAATGGCTCTTTGCAAACGGTACCAATCGGAGTAGTGTGAAAAGAACTGAGAAGTATAGTCAGAATTGTCTGCACTCACTGCATTTACGCAGACTTCCTTAACTTCCAAATCATTAACAGATAACTTAAGGGTGTGACTAGGCATTTTTGGCCACTCTGATTCTGGCTTTGTCAGAAAGGATGGACCTGTGAGCCATGAATTTGCTTTAAGGAAAGCATCTACAGTAAGTCCTCTTGAGGCAATGTCGGCCGGGTTGGAAGAAGAATTCACATACCTCCATTGCGACGCCTTTGAGAGCTCTCTGATTGCAGTTACCCTGTTGGCCACAAATGTACGGAACCGTGTGCTTTCGTTGTTGAGATATTTCAGGACTGAAGTACTGTCTGTCCAAAATACAGATTCCTGAAGAATCAAGTCCAATTCAGATTTCAGCATATTGTCCATTCTAGCAGCCATTGTAGCTGCAGTAAGCTCAAGACGTGGCACGGTAACTGTTTTTACTGGAGCAACCCTTGCTTTACCCATAACAAATGCACAATGTTGGTTACCTCTGTGATTCTCCATGAGCAAGTATGACACTGTGCCAAAACCCAGCTCACTGGCATCTGCAAAATGATGCAGCTGCGCTGAGGTGATTTCACCAAAGTTAAGTGGCTTCATGCATCTTTCAACCTGAAAGTCATTCAAGTTCTGAAGACTAGCCAGCCACAGATTCCACTGATGTCTGAGAGTTTCTGGAATCTTGTCATCCCAGTCATGTTTTGTTCTACAAAGCTCCTGCAGTATTTGCTTTGCAGGAAGAATAACTGGAGAAAGTATTCCAAGGGGATCATAAATGGAGCTGACCATGGACAATATACCTCTCCTTGTAAGAGGCTTTTCCTGTAGAGTTACTTTGAACTGCAAAGTGTCTGTCTCAACACACCACTGAACCCCTAGAGCTCTTTCCAATGGTAACTTGTCTTTCTCCAGGTCCAAATCCTTCACTGTCTTAGCTTTGCTCTCCTCACTTATGGATGCAAGTACAGTGCGACTGTTGGACATCCACTTGGTCAAATTAAATCCTCCTGATGCACACATCTCCCTTAAGTCATGCATTCGAGCAATACCCTGCTGTTCAGTAGCCACAGACGTCAAACAATCATCCACATAGAAATTCCTAAGGACTGTCTGAATTACCTCTGATCTATGCTGTGCACTGTTGTCCTTTGCACACCTTTGCAAAGCATAAATTGCACAACTTGGGGAGGATGTAGCACCAAATAAGTGGACACTCATTCTGTATTCCTCCACTTCCTGTGCAGTGTCCCCTTTAGGCCACCAAAGGAATCTTAACAGATCTTTATCTTTAGCAGGAACTCTGACCTGATGAAACATCCCTTCTACGTCTGCTGCAAGGGCAATCGGCTTATGTCTGAATCTCACCAGAACACCAATAAGAGAATTATTCAAGTTGGGTCCTTGCAACAGTTGCGAGTTGAGTGATTTTCCTTGGTAGGTAGCTGCGCAGTCAAACACCACTCGAAGTTTGTGTTTTTGTGGGTGATACACCCCGTGGTGTGGGATGTACCAGATTCTGCCAAGGGTTCCTTCAATTTCACTTGCAGGGATTTTCTCAGCATGACCTTTGAGTAGCATGTCCTCCATGAAACTACAATAGTCCATGTAGAAAGCTGAATTTCTTTTGAATTTTCTTTTTAGAAATTGTGAACGCAGAGAAGCTACAACATAGTTGTTGGGAAACATCACATCCTTTTTTTTCAAAGGAAGGTCAATGCAGTAATGCCCATCTACAAGCTCTATGGACTGTGATACAGACTTCATAAACTGTCTATCCTCAATGGACATTTCCAAATTTTCAGCTTGTTCACATTCAGGAAAATCATACCTCATTTGCTGTTGGATTAGGTTCTCCAAAGTTACCACTGAAATCCTGTTTGCCATAACCTGTGTCCATCCTGTGTTTCTGTTAGTTTGGATGTTCTCTCTCTCCAAAGGTCCATTTACAATCCAGCCCAGGATGGTCTTGACAGCATAAGGCCCATCTCCTCTACTGTTGATGACCTTCCATGGCTCAAGAATCTTAGGTACATTTGTTCCGATTAGTAAGCCAATACCGGCATCGATCTGAGGAAGATGCACCTCTTCAAGATATTTCCATTTCTGAACATCCTTCTGTTGCGGAATGTTTTCTCCTTTAACTGGAATCTCTTTTTGAGAGAACACCTGAGGGAGATCCACAAAATTATTCTCGTTCAGTCCACTTATTTCCAGTTCGGTGCAAACATGTGTACTAACAGACCTTTCCTGTCCCATAGTACGCAGAAGGATGTTTGTTTTCCTGCCAGTTAGCTTTAATTCCTTCATTAGCTGTTCTGTACAAAATGTCGCAGAACTTCCTGGGTCCAAGAAGGCGTAAGTCAAAACTTCCTGATTGCTTTTTTTGGACTTAACTCTAACTGGTACTATGGCTAAAGAGCACACCAAATGACCAGCCCCAGTGCAGCCACATGTTTCGCTGATGACAGTGTCAGTGACAGTTAAGGAGCTGTCTCCATCTTGAGATTTTGGAAGCACTGGCTTCCTGTCTGGGAGATGAAGAATGGTCGGATGCTTTAATGAGCATTTTTGACAAGTTAGTCTTTGCACACAACCTTTACTCATGTGACCTGGTAATAAACAACCATAGCACAAGCCTTTAGATTTCAGAAAGTCAAGTTTTTCATTGTGTGGCTTATGCTTCAGAATGCTGCAAACGTCCAATCCATGGTTTTTATTACAGCATAAGCAGAGGGTTTCATGGCTTGCTTTTGCTAGATCTTTTTCCATTGTTCTTTGTTTTTTGGGTTCTGGAACAGGTGTCACACTTGTTGCAAATGTGGTTTTCCTTTCTTTCACTTGCAAGTTACTTGATCTGTTTGTTTTGAATTTGAGATTGTCTTTTGCCATTGTGTTATCCTGAATATTGCCAAACAGTGGATGCGAAACAATCTTTGCCTGCTTGTCTACAAAACTAACCAAGTCACAGAATCTTGCTCTCAAGCCAGTCCTTTCTTGAAGCTCACAGGCAACTGCTCTCCATTTTTCTCTCAGTTTGAAAGGAAGCTTGGATACAATTGCACGCATGTTGCTTGGACTGTCCATTTCCTCAACATATTCCACACTGTCAATGGTGTTGCAACAACCAGTAAGGAAAAGAGCAAACTCATTTAAGGCTTTATTATCCTCAGGCCTTAAAGCTGGCCAGTTCAGTGCCTTTTCTGTATAGGCAGTGGCGATTGTGTACTCATTGCCAAAATGTTGGTAGAGTAGTCTTTTAGCCTCTTTGTAGCCCCTTTCAGAAGGCATGTGTTGACAGCTGCGTACCAGAACCTTTGGTTGCCCCTTGGTAAACTGTTCTAAGAAGTACAATCTGTCTTTGTTATTTGTTGTCTTACTCTCTACTCCATGTTCAAAGGCTCGAATAAAGAATGTGAAATCCAGCGGGTCTCCACTAAACACTGGAATATCCATAGGTGGAAGAGTAGATAAAGACTGCTGTTTCATGAAAATCTCAGCAATGTCGTTTTGACGTTGCATTATGTTGAACAAGCTTCCTGTATCAACATGTGAAGGAATTCTCACATCTGACCTTGTTGGTTGTGATTTAGCAAAATCATGATGCACATCACTGTCTCTTGGAACTGCATCAGTATCAGGTGCTAGCTCACGAGAAAATGTTTTTGGCCGTACTACTTGATTAGGTGTAGCTTTAAGGGTTTCTGCAATAGTGGCAGCCCTAGCTGCATTACCAGATGCATCAGAAACACTACGAGCTGGTTCATACATGGACAAAACCTGAAGTTTGGCTTCAGCCGCAGCAATAGCAGTTTGGAGCTCTAAATTTTCCCTCTTTGCTTTGAGCTCAGTTTCCTCTCTCTCAAGCTCTTGTTTCTGTAATAACGCATTAGCTCGTGCCAACAGCTCTGCCCTTTCAGTTTCAATTTTCAGTCTAGAAGAAGCTGTAGATGAAACACCTGAAGCCACCTGACTACGAGATTTTTTTGGAAAGAGAGGCAGTTGTGAAGAAGAGATTACCATTGAGGCACTGTCATTACATTCAACCTCTGCATCACATTGCTCTGCCTCCTTGGATTGGAGTTTTACTTTTTCAACCCAGTCTTTAACCTTGTCTACAAAGTGCTTAACTGCTTGAGACTTCGGTTCGAACCAATGTAACTGATCTAAATATGCCTCATCATCTGACATAAATTCTCTGGTTGCATAATTAATGTCTTGGAATGCAGCAAAGGACTGTGCAAACTCACCATTTATACAATCATACACAGTGTCAACATTACCAGAGTCCTCAAGCAAAGCTTCAATTTCTCTCATTTGCCTTGTTAAATGTCCCAGCTTGGCTCTTCTAGTTCCCAACAAGTGATGAAGCCGTTCCTCTTGTGCTTTAACAGTCATCTTCGGCACTCTTTTAGAGGCCGCGTTCAATTCCTCTGTTTCCATAGTAATCAATGTTCGTGTTCAAAGCGCGCATTGCGTTCATCACGAAAGCAGATGAGATCGCCCTCTTGCGATGCTGTGTGGAAACGCAAACATGGCGGGACCATGACGCAGCAAAGTTCAGCAATATTCAAAGTCCAATAATATCCCCAAAACGTTCGAAAAAGTTGTGAAAGCTCACTAAAGTCCGATCAGCAAAATCCGTAGTGTATGTAATCCAAATGGCATCGGAGAATCTCAGCCGAGAATCCCGCGAAAGTCCGTTAATATCCAAGTAACGTTATGGTCTTTGATGTTGCGTGAATCACTCGATAATCTTCTCGTTAAAAACAAAAATATTGCTCGCTTCAAACGAAAAAGAGAAGTTTTCTTACTTTAATGTAGGTGCAAAGTCCTATGTTAACTTCACTGGAACAGGAAAAAAGCTTCTTACTCGTCACAGAAGTCAATCAAAAAAGCGCAAGTTTAATCCAAACACAAAATTACAAAACTATACAAAATCCTGATGCATGGCTCCTGTAGCCTTTCCTATGGTTTCACCTGTTAAACCTTTAACTGTTGTTACCTTGAACCTTTAAACAAGAGTTATTTTTTAATGACAGACGAAAACGGTAAGAAAACTGTTTCTCCCTTATTTCCTATACACGAACAACTACCCAGTTCAATCTTCCGCCCAAGTGGGCGTAACCATTAAAGAAACAGAACAGAAATTAGCCTGTACATCAGAAAACATAGGAAACAGTACTGAAATATATATATAAATATATATAAAATAAATACAGAAAAAAAAAACAGAACTACCTCAGAAAGAAAGATACAAATATGATATATTCAGTTTATGCTTGAAATCAACACTCCAAGAAACAATACCATACAAATTATTGAAACGTAAAATTGGCTCTTACAATGAGTAAGAGACAATACACTGCTGAAAAACACATCATCTTAAACCAGACTAAAGCCGGGCACACACTTTGCAATTTTTAATAGTCCTTTACGATAGTTACTTTTCAGACTGTACGAACATGATGATCATGTCACCCTTTGGGATCTCAGTTGTCAGTAATGTCAGACTGTACGATAGTCAAGACATGTTAAAAACAGGGGCGCACGAGAAGACTTGTCTGGAGTACATTATCAACCCATACATGTTCAGTGACTGCAAGCTGCATTGCACGCAGGGCTGTAATGTTGGCCATCATGAAAAGTACATGAACGGAGGCAATAGAGGTATTTAAGTAGAATTGTGTAAGCAGCACCATACACCCACATGAAAACAGTGGCACAACCGGTGTTTATCAGAGCAAAGGCAACAAATCAATTGAATTCTGTAAGTGGAACATGGAAGCGGCGGAGTTTATGGCAGTTAGAAGAAATCTCTGACATTAATTCTTATCTTGTCTTGAAAAACGGAGACAGTTTGACATTAGTTGTAGGAGACGTCACACTGGAGGATTGTACAATAAAATATTCTAACACTGAATTTTGTCTGAGGTAAAATTTGATCGCAACAGCCTTTAATTTGCTTTTATTGGACATGTTAAACAAGTGATCAAATGCTACGGATTTTAGACTAGGATTTAGGAATCTTATAAGATTTTCAAAATTTGTGATCAAATCATGCCCAAAACCACACAGTGTGAGCTGGGTCCAAGTTGGTTAGCTGAACTTAAGTTGGGCTTGCTGCCCTCTCAACCTGGCCATACTGATTTTTAGTGCCCAAATCTACTCCAAAACCAGCAAATCAGATCTGCCCAAACATGTTGGGAGACCAGTTAAGTCCAGCAATTGATTTTAGGTGGTTTTTCAGGCAATTTTGGTCAGCAGATATTTTAAACCAATTAATAATTATTGAATTAATTATTCATTATTCCTAATTACCTGATGCAACACACTTTTTTTGACTGAAAATATTACTCTAGTCATTCATTAATGAAGAAATTTTGCAATACTAATTACAATACTAACACAATACTTAAAACAAAAACAAGTAGCATGCCATGAATCAAGTAATACAAATCAATTTAACAGCAACAACAACAACAACAACAACAACAACAATAATAATAATAATAATAATAATAATAATAATAATAATAATAATAATAATAATAATAATAATAATACACCAAAATGGCCATTAATGTTTTAGATAAGTTTATCAAACATTTTATATTGATCATATAATATACAGACATATGAACAGATGAAAATATAAAAAATCAAGTAAATCAAATGACAAATTGTCAAATTTAAATCTACTTAAATTCTACTCACTCATATTCAAATTGCAATGCTACCTCAAATTAATTCAGGGACTGAACTGGTCATTGTAATTCATTTCTGAATAGTGCAAAACCATGGTGTCAATAGCAAGTAAACAACCTGACAAGCCTCAGCAAAACTAGACTTATTTTAATCAACAAAGCTTTAAGTCACAAAGCTACATTGCTATCACATGATATCACGTGACCTGACACCTCTCACTGACAGTGTAAACACAGTGTTATGAGTTTATTTTAAAGCATATTGTGCTGTTGCTGGAGATGCACATTAACCCTGCCATCATTTCACCATTATGAACACTGAACGGAACCCAGCAGGTCTGTTATGGAAGCATATGGGTTGCAAAATTTATTTTGAAATTAAATATGCAAAATGACAATGCAATATGTAAAATGGCAATGTATTTCTGTATTTAAATTATAATTTTCCCATACATTTGCGCAACGATTAGTGCAAAATGTAAATGAAAATTAAATTATATAATTTACATTATGCCATTATCTACACTAGCTTTAATATGTAAATTAAAAACATATTTTAAAGCTTTCTAAGTTGCAAAATTAGTATTTTAAATTATTTATAAAAATTTAAATTGTTTTAGCCAAATTGATTAGATATGTTTAACATGTGGAAAAACTGTACCAAAATTATCACTTAAGTGCACATTTCTCTAAATACATTTAGACTTACAGGTAGGCCACTTGAGATTGCATTTTCACCATTGTATAGCATGATAACTGTTGCAAAATGCAGTGTGAATTTCAAAAGGCATTCTGAGCCAAATGATCAGCAAAATGGTTGCGAAAATGGTGATTTAAGTGTCTTTTAATTTTCTTAAAGGGGTCATATGATGCGATTAAAATTTTTCCTTTCTCTTTGAAGCGTTACAAGCTCTTAGTTCATAAAGAAGATCTGTAAAGTTGCAAAGAATAAAGTCTCAAATCCTAAGAGATATTCTTTATCAAAGTTACAAAGTTAAGACTTGTCCACAACTCCTAAAACACCTCGTTTAAACACACCCCCACATGTATACATCACGATGTGGGAAGATTTACATAACACCGCCTTAATGTTTATGCAAAGAAAGAAGGCAACTTTTATTCTTGCTGTAGTATTGTTGTTGTCTCCACCATGTTGTGTTGATGATGTGTGAATCATTGTGAAAGGGAAACTCTTTTGTTTGGCCTTCCAAATGAGGATGATATCCACTTCGCCATGCCTAGACCTGATCTGTGCTAATTGCTGATTAAGAAAATACATCAACTTCGTGCTGTGGATCGCTGGATAGGCTTTCAGTGTGAACAAAGCAGATTCCATCACGGGGACGTCACATGTTGTTGCCACAAACCTGCCACACACTCACACAGTCTTCCAAGCCCACAGTGTGTGATGCTGTGTGATGCATTTTATGGAGGACTATTTCCTGTACCTACAGAGTGTCTGTAATCAAAGGCTGTTCTCTAAAGTGGGGCAGTTCCATCTTTGCAACGACAGTCTGGCGCTTCTGACTCAGAGCCTGTAAATCATTTTTTTATATTTAAAGAATTTGCCATTGATGATTCAAACACGATTTTCGAATGCTTGTTGTTTGTCATTTCTCTGATCGCAAATGCAGACATGGTTTTATGTTTACAGGACACGATACACAATGTGTTAAAAAACAATATAAGTCATTATAATCAGTAATTATGTCCCCACTGGTTGAAGCAAATCTCTCGTTTGTAATGGGTTTTATGGGTTTGTTTTACATTTCCGTCACATGCTTGAGGTATTCAGCCAATCACATTGCACTGGATGGCTGGCCAATTAGCATACACCTTGCTTTTCAGAACACATTGCATTGCATTACACCATACACAACATAATGTTCTAAGATGTGACCCCTTTAAATGCATTGAAACTTACATTCAATTGGATTTTCATTTAATACTCTGCGATCAGTGAAGAAAAGTCAATCTGTATTTGAAAATGTATTTCGAGCCGATCATGCCCTCAGCCTGTCAATCATTATATCAAGGTGGGGCTTGGCAACAAGATGCACAATAGGTCAATATTCCCCATTAATTAATGCTTTTCACCAACCTCAACATCTTGCTGTTTTACACTCTGATTATTTCAAAATGAATTTTGCTACCAATATGCCTCCATAGTCTCTCACCTTCTGCCTTTCTATTAAAAAAGAGAAAACGCACACTCTCTCTCTCTGTCTTTCTCTCTTCTCCACCTCTCCCTTAAAAAAAATTCAAATCCCATTTGTGTGAATTTGTATTTAAATTGCTAGCAGCTGTCTGCTGTTTGAAGGTTCACAGAAGGCATATGTTTTATTTTATTTTATATTCAAGAAGTTTTAAGTGCTGAAAAGTTTGTTTCTTTTCTTTTTTTTTCAACATGTGTAAATGTAAAATTTGACTGTTGGGTCTGCAAGCAGTAGGGGGCTGTAGACAAAAACACAATTATGAAAAATATATTTGATTCCTGAGTGGGGGAGTGATTGACACATGAACTGTGGCGCTGCAAAAAAAGCATTGGAGTCATTCAGAGAGCATGTGTATTTTAAAGTCAAAACTGGTTTGTGTTCATCTGTTATTTGGTTTATGTTATGAAGTGTGCATGTTTATGTGTCTGTGTGTGTGTGTGTGTGTGTGTGTGTGTGTGTGTGTGTGTGTGTGTGTGCGTGTGTGTGTGTGTGTGTGTGTGTGTGTGTGTGTGTGTCTCCAGGCGTTTACCCCCAGGCTGATCCAGACTGTCAGATCTATGTGATTACCGTCTTCCTAACAAAGCACGGCAGCGCTCATTTATTTATCAGCCCATTACTCTGCATCTCAAATCCAAACACACACACACACACACACACACACACACAAACACACACACATTGACATACATGTGGCCATTCTCATTCAGAGAGATAGGCCAGCAGTGAGGTCGACTAGTTTATTTAGATCAGTGGTTCTAACTCAGAGAGCCTCAGCAAAAGCCTCATAGAACTTAAATTATTTATAATGAGACAAATCAAGCATTAAGGGAACAGTTCACATAAAAATGAATTTGCTAAAAATTTACCTCAAACAGCTGATATCCTTTCGATCAATTAACATCATGTCAAGCAAAATGTGACTGTAATTTAGCCCTTAATTTGTAGTTTTGCTTTGTTCAGTGAACAAGTAATCTCTTCTGAATCAGGAGAGAAATATGCACAGATGAATAAGCAAAAACAGGTCTAAACAAATATGTTGATGGATTTTCATGTGAGAGGACAATTTTTGTAATTTTTTACAGCAAGCCCAACAATTTTTGTAATTCTTTCTTGGACAAAGCAATATTGTAGATTATGATCTCGTATTTTGGCCAGAAGCAATTTAATTAGACATTATTAAAGTTAATAGATCTTAATGGTGGATTTATTTAATACATGATGGACTGGAGTTGTGTGAATAACTTGTGATTCTTTTAGCAGCTGTTTGTACTGCATTCACTACATGGGTGAACCACTTCTTTAAAATAAGCCAAAACACATACACCCATTATCTAAATAATTATACTTATAATTATACTTTTAAGGATTTTCTATTTTTTTCTTTCTTTCTTTCTTTTTTCTTTCTTTCTTTCTTCATGCTGAATAATCACTCATTGTTATTAACTGCATACATAAAATATAATATTTCAGGTTGCAATCTAGATTTTTTTATTTATTTATAAAAGCACCTACTGTACATGAAATTTTTCTAATAAATACATGTATAATTAGTTGTTTTGCATTTAATTTTCTCATAGAAAGAAAAAAAAATATTATTTCCATCTGTTTATCTGTGTACATATATCATTGTGAAGGTATGGATAGAAATTTATGTTTAATAATATCAAACTCCTCTGATTTTTTATTGCATTTATGATCACACCTAACTGTCAGTAGTAATGCTCAGAGAAGAAGACAGAGACTAAAGTAAGCCTTCCTTCAGAGCATTTCCACTTGATTGCAAAACACCACACTATATTTCTTTACTGAGCTTGTGCATCCTTATTTTCAGGATGTACTGGCAGGTAAGGTGAAAAAGGCAAGCCATCAGTACTGTATTAGACATCAGAACAGACACAGGAAAGGTCACTGGAGTCCCTGAAGATGTACTCATACAAGTGTGACACTAGGCGATGAATGGGACATGTAATCACAACATAACCATAACACCGAGATTTATCAGCACAAAGAGATCCAGCCTGCCCTTTCGCCATGCTTTTCACTCTGAGAAATAGAGACGGGGAGAAATTGAGAGAGAGGAAAATAATGTAAAAGAAGGAGATATAAAGAGGTATAAGTTTATATTCAATTACTGAATGTGTTTATTTATTTATTAATTCATTCATGTATGGTATCCATCTATCTATCTATCTATCTATCTATCTATCTATCTATCTATCTATCTATCTATCTATCTATCTGTCATGTTTGCTTGCATGTTTGTTTTTATCCCATGTCGGGAACTATATTCTATAGATACATGCATGCACAACAATAAAAAAATCACGGTTACTCAGTCCCTGAGTCCCTTTAAGCATATCTAAAATGTTGCTGTTCGACTTGCTGTGAACTTCCATAAATTCACTCATGCCAACCTTTTGCACAAGCTCCTTTACTAGGTTCTGCTAGAATTCAGTTCCTGTATGGCACAGCTGTCTAACTCATTCAACCCTTCATCAAACCGACCACTCCAGATTGTTAAGACTGTTTGGTCACATAGCACCTTTCCTCTCCACATGAAGGTCTGCCACTTCTATAGACCATACAGTCCATAACATTTCCTTACAGAAAAGAAATTTCAACCTGGTTTATGCTGGTTAGCATCAATTTATATATATATATATATATATATATATATATATATATATATATATATATATATATATATATATATATATATATATGTATATATACAGTATTGTTCAAAATAATAGCAGTACAATGTGACTAACCAGAATAATCAAGGTTTTTCGTATATTTTTTTATTGCTACGTGGCAAACAAGTTACCAGTAGGTTCAGTAGATTCTCAGAAAACAAATGAGACCCAGCATTCATGATATGCACGCTCTTAAGGCTGTGCAATTGGGCAATTAGTTGAATTAGTTGAAAGGGGTGTGTTCAAAAAAATAGCAGTGTGGCATTCAATCACTGAGGTCATCAATTTTGTGAAGAAACAGGTGTGAATCAGGTGGCCCCTATTTAAGGATGAAGCCAACACTTGTTGAACATGCATTTGAAAGCTGAGGAAAATGGGTCGTTCAAGACATTGTTCAGAAGAACAGCGTACTTTGATTAAAAAGTTGATTAGAGAGGGGAAAACCTATAAAGAGGTGCAAAAAATGATAGGCTGTTCAGCTAAAATGATCTCCAATGCCTTAAAATGGAGAGCAAAACCAGAGAGATGTGGAAGAAAACGGAAGACAACCATCAAAATGGATAGAAGAATAACCAGAATGGCAAAGGCTCAGCCAATGATCACCTCCAGGATGATCAAAGACAGTCTGGAGTTACCTGTAAGTACTGTGACAGTTAGAAGACGTCTGTGTGAAGCTAATCTATTTTCAAGAATCCCCGCAAAGTCCCTCTGTTAAAAAAAAGGCATGTGCAGAAGAGGTTACAATTTGCCAAAGAACACATCAACTGGCCTAAAGAGAAATGGAGGAACATTTTGTGGACTGATGAGAGTAAAATTGTTCTTTTTGGGTCCAAGGGCCACAGGCAGTTTGTGAGACGACCCCCAAACTCTGAATTCAAGCCACAGTACACAGTGAAGACAGTGAAGCATGGAGGTGCAAGCATCATGATATGGGCATGTTTCTCCTACTATGGTGTTGGGCCTATTTATCGCATACCAGGGATCATGGATCAGTTTGCATATGTTAAAATACTTGAAGAGGTCATGTTGCCCTATGCTGAAGAGGACATGCCCTTGAAATGGTTGTTTCAACAAGACAATGACCCAAAACACACTAGTAAACGGGCAAAGTCTTGGTTCCAAACCAACAAAATTAATGTTATGGAGTGGCCAGCCCAATCTCCAGACCTTAATCCAATTGAGAACTTGTGGGGTGATATCAAAAATGCTGTTTCTGAAGCAAAACCAAGAAATGTGAATGAATTGTGGAATATTGTTAAAGAATCATGGAGTGGAATAACAGCTGAGAGGTGCCACAAGTTGGTTGACTCCATGCCACACAGATGTCAAGCAGTTTTAAAAAACTGTGGTCATACAACTAAATATTAGTTTAGTGATTCACAGGATTGCTAAATCCCAGAAAAAAAAAATGTTTGTACAAAATAGTTTTGAGTTTGTACAGTCAAAGGTAGACACTGCTATTTTTTTGAACACACCCCTTTCAACTAATTCAACTAATTGCCCAATTGCACAGCCTTAAGAGCGTGCATATCATGAATGCTGGGTCTTGTTTGTTTTCTGACAATCTACTGAACCTACTGGTAACTTGTTTGCCACGTAGCAATAAAAAATATACTAAAAACCTTGATTATTCTGGTTAGTCACATTGTACTGCTATTATTTTGAACAATACTGTATATATATATATATATATATATATATATATATATATATATATATATATATATATATATATATATATATATATATATATATATATATATATATATATTATATATATATATATATATAATACTGAACCCAAACTTTTTGGAACTGCAGTGTACAGTATGTATATAATATATTATGGTATATTTTTGATAATTATGATTTAATCATTTATATAATATATTTTTTTAATTATTTAGTTTTACTCTGGGTAGGAAACATAGTCACAAATTTTAACTCAACACAAATCCAAAGTTATACATGACCCAAACCTGACCTGAACCCCAACAGCTTGTCAGGTCCCATGGGATCAGTTCTTTTGAATTTGAACAGCTGACCGACGAGCTGTTTTTCTTTGAATCCACCAACATTTTAGCCAAGTAGATTTATTTCAAATCAATATTTATCATCACACCGACAGTAATTTCATTTCATCCCATCCACTGCAAACAATCCTTCTGCTTTGAAGAGCATGGGATTTCACTTGTATATAATTCTATGAACATTCATAAATACTTAATGTAGGCATGACACATTCTATATGAATGTTTAGTGGAGCTAATGCAAGTACTCTTCGATATAAATGTCCATTCAAACTCGAGGATCAACTCTGAGAGAGTGCTTTCATTTACAGAGCTATTCTGTCTTCATCTATGCCAGATGATGCTAAACACCAGAAGATGCTGATGTGATATGATGCCTCTTTGAAAACATCTTGTTTGGGGATGTTCTTTCTGGCTAATGGCATGCCAAGTTATGACACATGACATATTTTTCTATTACAGTTGAAATGATATCACATTTACATCATTTTTGATGGGAACTAAAGTGTCAGACAACAGATGGCAAGATATGGATATGCAATAATGACCATTTAAAATAAAATCTCTCAATTTAGAACTTGCTATTTTATATACTGAATGCATGTCATATGCACATCTTTAAATAGGCTACATGCAAAAAGGGGTAACAAATCAGAATATAGCAAAAACAAATTGTCTGTACAGTTTGTTATTAATGAGACAAAATGATAAAACATGCCCTCATCTGTGCTATAGCTGCAGCCAACAAATACTGGGAATATAATGGCAGTAACAAGATGTTATTTGCATGTCCGAAAATAATGTTCCTTATCATGACTGATCATTTCCTAGGTCCATCTGAGCATTGTCATGTGGTCATTAGTTCGATGGTAAACACGGAAAGGCAACACAATGCTAAAGCAGAGAATTCTGGGAAAAGATGACAGCTTATTAGGGTGGCAAAACCTTTTCATGTCAGTGCATTAATTTCCAATGGCTAGGACAGGAAGAGGGAGAGAGAAAGGGAGAGCGAGACAGATAATAGATGGACAGGTGTCTGGGTGAAGAGGGGGCATGTGTCCAACAGCTGTTGGGCTGTGGGGAGAGAACAGAAGAGGAGGATCAGGAAGAAAGGAAAAAGAAGAAGAGGAGGAGGAGGAGACTCAGAGCATCTGGGAGGAGGAGAGGAAGCAGAGAGAAGGAAGGATGATTTGCTGCTGGCGTGAGAAATACACATACAAATGAACACAATTAGCATGTCACAAATATACAAGCACTTAACATGAATTAACATACAAATATGTGTTCTGTCATGAACACACACACTAACTACCTTTTGTTGTATAGCTTTCAGTACAATGGAGAATGTTTTCTAACACTGACATAGCAAACAGTATATATATATATATATATATATATATATATATATATATATATATATATGTGTGTGTGTGTGTGTGTGTGTGTGTGTGTGTGTGTGTGTGTGTGTGTGTGTGTGTGTGTGCGTGCGTGCGTGTGTGTGTGTGTGGTATTTTTTATTTTCATCTTGCCTCTGTATAATGCATATTATAGTTCATAAAACAACATAGCAGCCTTCAAAATTTAGATTGTACAAAAAAAGAGTCTCGTCAAGTGAAATCTATTTTTTAAAAAACATCAGATTAGACTTTACTTGTTAAGGTCTGATGTTCTAAAAAATAGAATAAATGGACAAATATTGTATAACAAGTATATATAAATATATAAAAATATAACTCATGATATAAAAGAAAACTGATTCTTAAATTATAGATTTTCTACTATTCATGACCAATAATGTGTCAATATGTAAATAAAACATAAATGTGGGCAATACTATGTATGATATACGATTAGGTTTAGAAATCATGTCTTAAAAAGATAGTTTACCCCAAACTAACAAATCTAAAATGTGACCCTGGACCACAAAACCTTAAGTCTTAAGCGTATTTTTTTTTAGATGTATAAATCATCTAAAAGCTGAATAAATAATCTTTCCATTGATGTATGTTTTGCTAGGGTAGGACAATATCTGGCCGATATACAACTATTTGAAAGTATGGAATCTGAGGGAGCAAATCTAAATATTGAGAAAATTGCCTTTAAATTTGTTCAAACAATGTTCTTAGCAATGCATATTAGTAATAAAAATTAAGTTTTCACTTAGTTTGTGTCACATGATGTTGCTAAAAAGGACATGATGTTGTGTATTTGGTGTAAAGCAATGTGTTTATGTGGTTTATGTAAATCTTTATGTTGTTATGCAAATCTTCCCACACATTGACGTAATCATGAGGGGGCATGTTTAAATTAGGCATTTTAGGAGGGCATGGACAAGTCTTAACTTTTATAAAGAATATCTCTTTGGATTTGAGACTTTAGTCTTTGCAGCTTCACAGATCTTCTTTATGCACCAAGAGCTTGTAATAATATGACCCATTTAATATATTTGCCATTGGAAATTATCTTTACTTAATATCCTAATGATTTTTGGCATAAAGTAAAAATCTATAATTTTGACCCATACAACGATTTGTGTGTGTTGCTACAAATATACCCTAGAGACTTAAGACTGGTTTTGTGGTCCAGGGTCACAAATAAGGTTAAACATCAGAAAACAAATTAAGGCATTTTAATGAAACCTTAGAAGTTTCTGTCCTTTCATTACAAGTCTTGGAAACCAAAACCCAGATCCAAAAAGGACATAAAGGCATTTTTAAGCAAAACCATATGAATTGAGTGGTTTAATCAAAATCTTGTGAAGAGATAGAGTATGACCACTTTGTATGATAAATGGATTTATTCACATATAAACACACATATATACATACATACACTCTAAATAAAAAGTACAAAAGCTATTACTTGGGCAGTACCTTTTCAAAAAGTACTAATTTGTATACTTTAGGTACTAATGGTTACCTTTAAGCTATTATAATGCACCCTTTAGGGGTAAATACGTTATAAAGGTGTGCCTTTTGAAAGGGTACCACCCCAGCAAAAGCTTTCGTGCACTTCATATATAAGATATAGAGTGAGTCACATATGGTAAACATTGAAACTGGCACATGCACCACATGCACTCTTTTCACACAAACGAGAACCAACAAAGTTTGTTTTAGTGTGTAACGCACTAAAAAGCTTTCGAATATGATTTGCTGAAGAAAATATGATACTTAAGCTGTCACCAGGGATGTACCTTTTCAAAAGATGCCTAAAAGAGTGCATGTTTTTACCTCGGATGTGTACATTAGTATGTAAAGGATACTACCCCAGTGACAGCTATTTAACCTTTACCCCTTAGTGGACTGTAGTATGTATGTGCATCTAAATTCAATCTGCTAATCACACAAAGCAATCGTATCAGGTGTCATTAAATATATCTTAATTTCAAAGATTACCTAAAATATCATGGGTATGAAATTACACGGTGGTGAACAATTTACATTATTTTCAATTTTTGGGAGTGAACTGTCCATC